>NC_051273.1:23173303-23473303 GCF_015220745.1 Sebastes umbrosus | reverse complement strand
CATCTACATTGTTATTGATCTTATTTATTATTATCTAAGTTTTACTTCATTATTATAATAAAACTACTGCATTTGGAGTCAGAATTATACAATTTAGTAGTTTTTTATTGATTTTATACTGTGCACAATGGTAGAATGTGATGATGCACAGGGTAAAGGTCATGACCAAAGGCTCCATTGTGTGCACATAGCCTCCTGTTAAGATAAGACCTATATTGTCACTGAAGTACTATGAAATGTCGTTTGGAGCAAGCCTGCGTTATTAAGGATAAAATACTATAAGTTCACTAAAAAAGTACAACACAGAGTATGAGATAGGCTATAAACATGTAAAATAGAAAAATATAGCGAAATAAATACTGTGTGTATATATATATATATATACACACACCATATACATAGAGTAAAAGAATTGCTTGATTCAATTGTCATAGAGACAAAAAATATGTTTATTGAGGCCACAATTTATAATTAATTGATTTACTAACTAATAAATCATTCCCACGTTTTGATTAATTCGTGTGCATGAGATAAATGTATATACAGAGAGCAAGCACATCACACCCCGTTTGCAGTCTCTAAATGGAGTGATGTTGCTTGCTGTCAAGCAACAATTACGCACGGGAAGATCCTCTGGTTACATTTTTGGCAGCCAATATCAGACTGTTGTAAAATAACCGCAGAACCACTCGGGCTTATTTGCACATCAAACGTGCTGTTTTTATTCATTATTCTACACAGTTCCTTTTGCACATCAACAGACATGTAGGTGAACTTTTAACCCCCTCAGGACTGTCCGTTCTAGCCAGTCTTTCATCTGTGCGTCATTTTTTTTTTAAACGAGGCTGGCCAAAATGTTGTCTTGAGCTCCACATTTCTAATTATAAAAGTCTGTCTGAACCATGTGACATAACTTTTTTCTTGACCCAAGTTTACCCCTGTGTGCATCATGTAAAACCATGTTTTATTTCATCTCATCATGTTTGTATGGACTTTCTTTTTCTTGGACACATATTGTGATTAAATGTTTTTTCCTGCCTCGGTAAGCCTCAATTTAGGGTTTTCTGCACACCACATGATGACAGTGTGGAGGTTTCTCTGACCTGTGAAACTGACACACCTGTCAGAGGAGTGCAAACTACTTTCACAATTATAACCCCATGTTATATACATATACCTTATTAAAATCATATTAAACTAATTATACCGTATTAAAAGTGGGAAGCCGTCTCAACACGCCAAACACAAAATTTACAGTAACTTCTCTTTTACTGCATGTTAGATCATTTTGGATGTTAAAAGGTGGATCTATAATCAGAGTCTGGTCCTACATTTTACATCCTACTGCAACATATAAGATTTTTAGATCCCATGTTACAAACTGGATTTCATTGCGTTGTTGAGGTAAACCAGTGAACCAAACAGTCCCTCAGGAAAATCTTGCACCGGTCCAGAATCTGAGCTGCACCCTGCAGCATGGGAATAATCTCATTCTCAGACAGAAGGACAGCCATCGTCACAGTTCCTCCCAATGTGAGCAGCCAGGGAGAAAAGAGGACAGAAGAAGGCCTGCTCTCTGGTTCTGGTACCAGTCTGGTTCTGAAAGGCTGAGCCACCCGCTCCCACTGAGTGAGGATAGCCTGACGGGCTCTGGCCCACCGTCCAGGCCCCGTGAGGCGATACTGATAAGGAGTGCATGGACCAAAGAAGACCCTCATCCAGAGCACAGGATCTCTCAGTAGCAGTCTCAGGAGGTTAGGTCGAACCCCGACCTGTGGTTGGAAGTCTATCATTAAGGTTTTGTCTTACACAAACAGTACAAATACTACAGTAACACAATTTTATATACTGAACTGACCTCCTCAGCCATGAAATCCAGGTAAGGGAGGTAATCTACCTGGAGAGCTGCCTTACCTCGGCACGGATAGCTGAGAAAACAAGTAGATTCGTTCAAATGTCATCATTTACACAACATATTTTAACCCAAATTCTGCTTTCCCTCACTGAAAAAGCAGTATACTTCAAGTTTATTTTATGAAGTATGCTTAAGTAAAGTTCAAGTATATATTTCCCAAGCAACTAAACTTTAAGTATACAGATAGTTTACTAGTTTTAAGCCCACTTTTTAGTTTATTTAAGTATACTTTTAAGTGTACTTTAAGTAAAAACTTTGAGTACACCACTGGTTTACATTTAAGTCTTATTTCGTACTGCAACTATAAGTATACAGATAGTTTACTAGTTTTATACTTGTAAGTGTAGTACTTCAGTACTTCTTGGGACTAAATAGGCCCACTTTTTAGTTTATAAAAGTATACTTTAAGTGTAAGTATTGTACTGATAGTTTACTAGTCTTCTACTGGTAGCCTACTTTTTAGTTTATGAAAGTGCACTTTAAAGTATATTCAGTAAACTACTAGTTAAATAGTTTAGTATACCAACTTATTCTTTTCTTAAGTATATCTTGATCAAAAGATTAAGTATAAGCCAAGTATACTTAGACTTTTCTGTATACTTGGCAGGATGAGCTTAAGTTTAAAAGATGTATACTAATAGCACACTTGAATAAACTTTGTTTTGGTAAAGGGTTGTACAACGTGAACAACACCATCGAAAGGACATCAGTGTGAATATGATGTTTACCTTTTTATGTATCTCTGCGTTTCACACTCAATGACCTCCAGCATTTTCTCCTTCGGTGGAAGACGACTCAAACCTTGAAGATAAAACACACCAAACTGACACCTTTTGTTTCTCAGTGTGTGCATGTGTGTGTGTGTGTGTGTGTGTACACATTTAAAGCTCACAACTGTTTACCTGTAAAGACCTTAACAGCCCACCGTGCCTGCATTTCCACAGCGGTCATGATTGGTCCATTTGTCTGGAAAAGACCCATGATGGCCAGCGTGGGTTGTAGTAGAGAAGCAGGAAACAGAGTCCTGAAATAAAAAAAACAAAAGCCTGTAAAGTGATCCTTTGAGATTATAATATTATAACATTATTAAGATCTAAAAAGATATGATGTATCAACAGGCAAAATACATACAAGCTCCATTCTTTTAGTATAAACAAGTAAATATAAAACTGTTAAAGGAATAGTTTGACATTTTAGTAAATACTTTCTTGATGAGAGTTATTGAGAAGATTGATACCGCTCTCTCTTCTCATCTAACTCCAAGACATTCTCATCCCAACTCGTCACATACTGATGCTTTGTTATACCCCTCTGTGTCACTTTACGCTCACAGTAAACACGTGCTAACACGTGCTTCACGTTGTGAATTAAACAAAAAAAACCCCACTTGCTTAGGATTAGGCAACAGAAACCACTTAGGTAGGTTTAGGAAAAAACAACATGGTTGGGCTTAAAATGACTACGTTTGTAGAGTGAGAATGTGACTTCATGTTGTGAACATGGGACACGAACGATCAGATGATTGTAAAGTGAAAGTGAAACGTAACGCACAGGACATGAAAAGCGATCTCCTGGATGAAAGTGTTTGTTGGAAACCACAAAATATGATCTGAGATCTGCAAAAAGGTGCAAATACTCTCGCGAGACTCGCTGCCCGATGACCTATCCTGACCTTAACTATTCAAGGTAAATTCCTAACCTCATCTGTTCAAGGTCAATTCCTAACCTTAACTATTCAAGGTCAATGCCTAACCTTAGCTGTACGAGATCAATGCCTAAGCTTAATCTCACAAGAGTTTCCACAGTTTGGGGGCTCCCTTCTAGTCGGTAAATCAGGGCTTGAGTTTCTAATTGTGTAATGTTGAATTTCAAATCTACCTTCTTTACAAAATAAAACCCTAGCTATACAAAACTCTATCCTCCGTGAACTTACTTGTACAATGTCAGCTGTCCGCGAGGCCCCTCAGTTAGAGCTGGAGGCAGGAATGGGAAGGTTCCATTATAACCTGTACAGAAGACCACGACGTCAATGTTCTCCTCCACGGTGCCATCTTCGAATACAACTCCAGAGCCCTTGAATGCTTTCAGATTGGGTTTCATTGTTAGCGCCCCTAAAAGGATTCGACCAGGAAGGTCATCATTGATCAAAGGCCTTTTGTCCAAAACTCTAGGAAAGAAAGAAAAGTATAGGAGTCAACCAAACCTGTCACATTCAAAATTACACCATTGCATTAACTGTCTGCACGTCATGCTCGCGCTGGGATCATGAGGCAGAGAGGAACAGCTCACCTGTGTCTGGGCTTCAGGCCATACAGTCTGTGGTCATATTTGCGGTTCAGTGCTCCCTCTACTTTCCGGTTGAGCAGAGTCTTGGGAAGAAGCAGTGAGAGGATGCGATTGTATCTGGTGACATATGTCATGTCCAGAGGGAGACCATTTTTGGACATCCTTCCGATCACCCAGGCCCCCTCGCGTGTGCTGAGAAATGTCTGTAAAAAGAGAGTAAAAAGACTGGATGTGAATAAACATACTACATTGTGTTGGAGTAACAATGCACTGCTAAGCAAGAGCAGTAGGCTACATATGCATACTTGCCAACCCTCCCGATTTCCCCGGGAGACTCACATTTTTTTCTCTTCCGGGTCACAATTCTCCCATATTTCTCCTGAATTATGACAAATGTTCACACCTTTTTTTTCCCTTTTTCGTTATCTCAACCTGTTTCTGGCGCTGTACAGCGTGTAAAAGCCCTACTGTTTGCCCTACTGCCCTACTGCCCTACTGCGTGCACCCACGCTGCACCCAAAGTTGGGCTTTGCTCGATGCAGCAAAAAGATATCATGGCGTGGCGTAAGCCAATTGGAAATAACAGGTTTCAGACCAAGTGGTAGGAGAAAGAAAGAGGCCTACTCAAGCAGGGGCAGAAAATGAATGAATGAGTGAATGAAAGAAAACTAATGCTGCCAGAGATTCACACAAGTTCACACCAGAGGGGCCAATTACTCTGTATTCGTTCCTGAGAATTAAAAGTAAAATTAAAAGTATTTAACATAAAACAGCTGTTGTAGTTTACTTTGTAATTATAATTATTTTGCAATTTTCATTCTCTGAAAGTCACCAGAATGCAGGAAACAACGTTTCTGAAACCCTCCACTTTGGTTTCGAAATCGATCCTATTTTTGAGGTCTCAAGGTTGGCAAGTATGTACATGTTTTCCTCTGTCCCCCTGGTTCTTTACCAAACAACAATGAAGCTATTCTATTCTTTTTCTGTCGTATACCTTCTCTGCATATCTACTGATCTCCGCTGCAATATCGCCTCCAGAATTGCCAATGCCAACCACCACCACCTTCTTTCCTCTGCAGGCGTCTGCATCTCTATATTCCCAGCTGTGAAAACACCTGCCAGAAAACATCTCATAGCCTGAAGAGATACAGATGGTGCAATAGATCAAAGGAAAGCAGGAGTTCCTTGCAAGAATATGAAGTAAATCAACCCATTTTTACTCCTCCATCAAATTGTGTAAAATGTTTTAAAAGTGTTATCTATTGGTTTACCAACCTGGAAAGTCTGACAGGGGTATGGTTGGATGGGTGTAGTGGCCTGAACACACCATAACAGCATCAAAGACGTGTCTCTCCTCGTCTCCATCCCTGTTAACGGTCACTATGTCCCACTGACCGGACAGAGGGAAATCCGGCCTTTGTGTAACACTCCGTACTGTGGTCTGAAGCATGCGTATCCACATTCACACAAACATACACACATGCATTAATAAACTTTGACTTTACATAGTATGTTGTAAAAGCGTGTGAAAAGACAACCTGGAAATGAATGTATCTGAGCAGGTCAAAGTGGTCAGCATAGAGCCGGAAGTACTGCAGCAGCTGGGAGTGGTGCATGTAGTTTGGATAGTCAGCAGGCATGGGGAAATCACTGAAACACATCATCTCTTTGGAGGTGTTGACCACCAAGGAGCGATAGATGCTGGATCGCTCCGGCTCAGGTGACTCCTGTGGACACAAAGGAAAATGAGACTTAAACACAATTCCTGGTAACAAGATTAATATGTGGGATACTCTTTTAAATAGCCCCCCCGACTCACCTTAAATTTCCACAGGCCACCAATGTCATCGCTGCTTTCAAAGCAGACAGGCTCCAGGCCTTCGTCAACACAGATCTTGACACAAGCCAGACCAGAACTGCCTGCTCCAACCACTGCCACACGTCGAACCATTGCTGAGCTGTGGAAAAAAAAACAAGACTAAGAGTCTACAGCCATGCTAGCAGCTCTGTGAGGCTCTACTTAGCATGGATGTATTATAAGAACTGGATATTCGTCTATTCGGTCTAAACAGAATTGCTCGCCTAGCACATACGGCGAAAAAAAGTTTCTATAGCTTCCAGGTTTACTTCCGGGGTATGCGGCCCACTGAATATGCCTTCCTGCTCAGCCCATAGACTTTGCATTGTGATGATGAGGTCATTGATTTTTAAATAACTTTTCTCGGCTCGAGGAAAGTTTCACAAATATATATAAAACCTCCATGGATTCAAAATTCATAAGACAGCCTTTGATAGAAAGAGTCATAATCAACCTGGTTTGCAGTTCGAGGTGTCCTGGGAACAGCTTTACAGATTACACATGCATCTTAGTCTATAATTATAATCTGTCAATATTATCTCAGTATCATAAAACATTACTCATCTTCCTTCCAGCACTGCCTCCATACTTCATGATTTTAATTAGACTTTGCTTGCACGTCAAAACTCTCTGAGCGACTCCTACTTTACAAAGAAGCTACTCAAGAGTAGAACTGTACTATCTGTTTATAATCCACCCCTCAGTGTTAGACTATATGAGTGGATAAAACAAAGGATTGCTCTCGTCTCTTCAATTCTACTGAAACAGGTTCTTTGCAGCAAAGTTAAGTTTTAAGTGTTGGTAATTTCTCAAAAACAGGTAACACTCATTTAAGAACAACACTGTCAAGTATCTCATATCATTAAGTAGTTCAACTCGTAGGAATATTGCTTTGAGGAAGTTAGATCAGTTTACAGGTACAGAAGGTGTATTGTGCATGTCAAGAGAGACATTTTTGGCAGGAGGGACAATCAGCACAATACTGCTGGCACAAAAAATAGGTCTCTGTATTGTTACATTGAATACAACAGGCACAAAAGTCTGAAAGACTGCTCTTACCTTCTCCAGTACGCTGATTGCAAGTCCTGGGCAGCTGCGATCAAATGCTTAACAGCCTCTAAACTCCCATGAACTGAGCTGTTGCTTATCAGGTAAAAAAGGATTGCAGGGGAGAGACTTTAACCCTGTGAAGGAGAAATATCATACTAGTTTAACCTGTCTGTTCTTCAGTGTGGTTTGGTATCCATGTCAAAGGTTAACTTCCTCTTTAACTTCCCTTCTGAGTCACTGTAGGCCTTTCTGACAGCTCACATGTTGACTTGTCACAGTAGGAAAAGCACAGGTGTAAATAATGAAGTTAATGATGGCCTAACTCCACAGATGGTGCCTTCAAATGAAACTCATGAGATTGTGTTTACAACATGAGAAGTCGTGTACACAACATGCTTTGCATTCAAGACGTGAGAAAACCGCTGCTAGGCAACGCAATATTAACGTTACTGTCGGCGTCTAGAAGCCACAGAGGCGAACAATTTAGCAAGCTAGCGAGCAGGTAACATAATGCAGGAAATGCATAATGACAGAGGAAAAAGATGAGGCTGTTTCGAATATCAACATTTAACATTTAGACATATTATAAAATTACAAAGATTTACAATATACGACTAATATTACAATATGTTCTCTTATTATGTACTGAAAAATTAACTTCCATAGCCTCCGCCATTTGTGACAACGTCAACAAACACGTCATAAACTCGGAGCTTTCAGAAACTTTCCACTTACGAGGTCGCGGGCCAAAATGCAAATGTACGACGGAGTATTACGGCCACATTGAGGGGAAAAAAATCGGAGAGATTTCCAGAATAAAGTCATAATATTATGAGGATAAAGTCATAATTTTATGAGAAAAAAAGTTGTAATATTATGAGAATAAAGTCATAACTTTACAGGAAAAAAGAAAATAACACGTAAAATTACTACTTTATAATATTATGACTTTATTCTCATAATATTACGACTTTTATCTTGTAAACCTTTGACTTTATTTTCATAATATTACGACTTTTATCTCGTAAACCTATGACTTTATTCTAGTAATATTATAACTTTATTCTATTCTATATCTCAGATTTATTTATTTTTCCTCAATGTGGCCCTAATACTCCGTCATACCGTCGTACCATAGACCTACAACAATGAAAAATAAAAATGTAAACAAAAAACAGTCATTCATTTCCATTTTTAAAAATCCACAGGGAGCCACTGGAGAGGGGCTAAAGAGCCGCATGTGGCTCCGGAGCCGCAGGTTGCTGACCCCTGGCCTATTTGAATGTCTTACAGGCTCTTGCCTTACGATACTACAGGTAACTGTCAAAAATTCTATTTACTTGTTTTTGGTCAAACTTCATTAAGCAAAATTAAAAGGAAATGGTTGATGAATAAACCCGGTGTGTAATATAGTGTAATGCTTGCATTACTCTGATTTCATGTGTTTTCTATTTACCATCTTAAATCCTTAAACCCCTGAGGTCGAAGCTGTGTGCCGTCCTCTTTGTTTACCTTTTTCTAACGCCTCTGGGCTTCCCTCTGGTAACGGTGGTAACCCTGTGTTTAATGTCACAGCGCTATTAATTGTGGGTGATTCCCTCAGGCAAAGTCCACAGAAATGCGGACTCACGGAAAGTGTTAATAAAGGGCTCAAAATGTCTGCAACCCTCACAGTGGGACGGCCATAAACCCTCACAAACTAGCCTCAAAGTCCATGAGTCTGTGAGTGTGGACATTGGGATCGGGCCGATATCACGCTCACACTCTCACTCAAACACTTGAATAGAGCAGAGCCATCGTTAGTGTTATTAGTAACAGCTGTGCTTTTCCTACTATGAGTCAAAATGTGTGCTGTGAGGAAAGCCTATAGTGACTCTGAAGGCAAGTTAAAGAGAAAGTTAACCTTTGAAATGCACACCAAACCACACTGAAGAATAAACAGTATTATACATTTCTTTCATAAAACCTGCTCCACTTATACAATTATTCACTGATGGAAATACTAATGCGTTGTTAAGCTTTATCATTGCTGTACTGCTGGTCTGAGTGGAAATTCATTCCTATTTTGGGCAGTCATGCAGTGGTAAGCATTAAAGGAATACTTCAAAATGACCATTTGTATATGAGTTACTCACCCTGTGTTATCTTGAATTCTTGAAGAAAACTTTGTTTTTCTCAGATGCCTCCACGCCGAACGGAGAATCCAAAAACGGAGAAAAGTCTTGATAAATTTATGTACACTCTCACACAACTCATGCAGTTTAGTCCAAGTGACCTTTATCCAGGCGTATGCTCCCTACTTCCCACACGTTTCTATTAAAAACAGGTTTGACGGCTTAGCTGACTCCACTCCTTAGCAGCACCCACTATTTTTCTGAATGCTCAATATGGTAATCTCAATACTGTGAATGCTGCTGAACAAATCTTTATTGTGTAAAATGTTGTTCAGCATCATGTCTTGTGCGTTAAGTTTCACTTTCGTGTCACAATCATCTGTACGTTCGTGTCCCGTGTTCACAACTTTCAGTGTCATTTTAAGCCCAACCATGTAGTTCTTTCCTAAACCTAACTCTAGTGGTTTTGTTGCCTGATCCTAAAGTGACGCCAAGGGGTAACTGGAGTGGTTTTGATGTCAAATATAAAGTGACGCCAAGGGACGCAACGAAGCGGCAGTATGTGACGAGTTGGGATGAGAATGTTTTTAAAATATTAAGCTTATTTTTTTTTTTTTTTACAATGTAACTCAATGGAGAAATCTTCAAATCCTCTTAAACATACTCCACTTTGAAACGCTACTGCTTCCACCTACTTTCAGCTACGAACTTCATTTAAACGGGTTACAAGAGTTTGAACTATTAAGGTGTAAGTCAGCATTTTTATATTTTTTACAGTTTTTCAATCATCACAGTTTACTTTTTATGCTGTTTTCAGACCTTTTTTGAGTTTATAATGAGTGTTTATTGTGTTGCTTAGAGTGAAAAAAAATCTTCTTAAGCTCATACAGTTACTGACCGAGGAGTCACTTGGCAGTTTCCATCACCACGGCAACATTTGATTGCTCTTAGAAAGATGTTTTATTTATTCACACAGGAAAAAACACTCTTTCACATTGTGACTTAAAGTTAAATATGACGTACATAAGTCTGGTTAGCTTAGTGTTGTTTGACCTTTAACAATCCAGTAAATTTCAACAGACAACAAAGAAATTACAAAGGAATAAAAACACAGGTTCAGCCAATCTATCTTCTGCCAGTTGTGTTCATATGCAAACATTTGCAATTTCCAACTTTGCATTAAAATGTAGGAAGTGGTGTGACTTTCATTTAGTGCAGGGAAATGTAATGGTGTGAATGTTGATGGATGAATGTGTGTGACTCTGACACTGGACGCTCAAGTTTGGATCCTCTCTCATACTTTAAAGGTGCTCAATGCTGAATTCAGAGCATATCTATTGCCTCGGCACGGCTCTCAGTATTGGAGGTGCATGGTGAGCTTCTCCATGGTGGCATAGCAGCAATTGTCTGCTTTGCAATTGTCTGGAGTGGTTATGTGTGTACGTGCACAAACTTGCACTGGGGCCAATCACAATTATGTTACACTGCTGGCTCACATGCACTAAAAGACATGCGTTGCCGGCCCGGCTATGTCAACAAAGCACAGAGAAACTCAGATTACAACACACACAGAGGGAGAGGGACTTCGTCCTCTGCTCAGGTAGACATTACTACTCTATATCTTTACATAGTTATAATAGTTGTTTTCTGCTATATTAATGCTCTGGATATCGTATGGAGCTACTCTCAGTCAGTGTTGATTTTTCAATATTTACTATGACTGGGATACTGCAAAGATTGGATATTGTATCGCTGACAGCAATCATTAGCAGCGAACAATTGTGTAGATACATGTAAACCAATGTTACATTTCCATATTTTGTTGATGTAAAATAGTTGCATATCAAGAGAAATGTTTAGGCATTTAAATAAACTAAATGTATAGATATCGTAATACCTCTAGCTTAGACAGTGACCCCTAAAATCATTCCCATAATCACAACAAGTTTACTGAACTAGATTTCTAAAGGGATCTAGAAACAGTACATATAGTATTTGGTTTGCATGTTGCACGTCGTCTGATCAATGCAGCGTGTTCAGACTGTCTGCGGACGGATTTTGGACAGCAGGTTGGGGATGGCGGTCGGGTTGCGCACGTGGACGTAGTAGACGGCAGCTCCTCCAGCCATGAGGGTCAGGCTCAGCTTAAACAGGCGGCCAGTGACGGAGGGCTCGTCTGTCACCATCTGGAAGAGAAGAGGTGGAAAAAAGTTACGTTTAAGTTTGACCAAATTCTCAGAAAGTTAATAGTTCATCATACATTTATTTATTTAAAGTCATACAAGGTTTATAGAATGCAGAAGAAACATTTCAGACCTGTCTGGTTTTTAGGGGCTGGAACATGCGCTCAAACTGGGTGAAGATTGCTCTGCGGGCTCCGTCCCATTTCCCTGGTCCCATCAAGCGGTACTGGTAGGAGGTGACAGGTCCCCAGAGAACCTTCTTAAACAACGGGTAGTCTGTGAAGAAGAGCCAGAGGAGACTTGGCCGCACCCCAATCTCTCCTGCTATCTCATCCATGTAGGTAACAAAGTCCACCTGCAGAGGTGTCAACTTTGACACTATGTAGCTGTGGAGAGGATACATCACGAATGAATGTAGGTATTCCACACTAAAATGAACGCAGGGACTCAATATAGTATAGTTCAATATGAATATAAAATATAGTAATCTTTGTCTGAACTCAGACTGATGTTTAATATACATGAATAAAGTAATTTAGTTTGAAGAACTGCCAAACTTTTTTTTAACGAGGCAAAAATAAAAAAATAGTAATGCAGCTTTTAAAATGGAAGTTTAAACATCTATTCACTCCATAGAAATATATAACAGAAGAGGGGACAATGTTGTTAGAAACAACAAATAATCAGACAAAGGAATATTGGGGGATTTACGTGTTTGCGATGTCCTTGGTGTCCCTATCGACAGCCTTTATCATGGCCTGGTTTGAGGGCAACTTTTTAAGTCCTGAGGAGCAAAAGACAGGAGACAGACGGCTGTAAATAGACTACCTGGAAAGTATCTAGACTAGTGGCAGGTGATAAACTGGACATGCATGCCGCCTCACCTTTGAAGACACGTGCCACCCAGCGGGCCTGTATTTCAGCCTGGGGCATGATGGCTCCAAGGGCATGGATGAAACCCACGACAGCCAGAGTGTTGTGCTCCAGGTTGGGAGGAAAGACGTGCTTGTACATACCCACGCGGTGCCCGGACTTGTAAATAGCACTGCTCGGCAAGAAAGGGAAATCATAGTTGTAACCTGTGGCGAACACAATCGTATCCACCTGTAACGAGGAAGAGATATACGTTAGAGGTAAGCTGTGAAATAAAAAGAAAAGAAAAGTATCGTTGGAAACACAGTTCTCTAACATTTTCCACAGTGCTGCCGTCCTCGAACATCACGGTGGAGCCACGGATCTCCTTCACGTTTGATTTGAGAATGACCGACCCGGACAGAATCTTTAAAGGCAGATCGTCGTTTATCACTGGGATCTGACTGAAGAGTCTGAGGAAGCAGATTCAACACATTTTTCTTCTTAATGCAAGTTGTAATGCTTAAATGTGATTTATTTTTGCCTGCGCACCTCAGAAACAATGTGAGAAAGTCTGACTTTATGCAGAGTAATAATTTGTGCGGTCTTGACACTACCTACCTGTGGTTGGGTTTGAGGGCATACATGGTGTGGTCATACATGGCGTTGAGTTTCTTCTCGCCAAACCAGTTAAGGGAGTTGATGGGCAACAGCTGGAAGAGGATGTGGACAAAGCGCGTGTTGTACTTCATGTCCACTGGCAGGCCGTCGTCGGAAACCTGTCGGATGACCCAGGCACCACGACGAGTGCTCATATACACCTGCAGAATGAGAACAAGAGTCAGGCATCAACATGCATGGATTATCTCGAAGAAGAAGAAGAAGAAGAAGAAGGAAGACGTGGAGAAATCAGAAAAGACTCCCCAACCTGCTCTGCCACTCTGCTGCTCTCCACAGCGATGTCGCCTCCCGAGTTACCGATGCCGATGACCACCACTCTCTTCCCGAACATGTCCTCAGGCCCCTTGTAGTCCCAGCTGTGGAAGTATTTTCCCTCAAATGACTCAATTCCTGAAAAACACAGCAGAATTATGACTTCATATTGTGTTTCTTTACTTTGTCGCAGCCTGGTCTTGACGCTTGACGATAACCATTAAATTAAAAGAAAAGAAATATTGAGATCATGTTAATAATACACGTATGATAATAGCCTCTTAAATCATGCTTTTGAACAGTTATTGTGAAAGACTCTCTTATTTTACTCTCTTAAAAAATGCATAATAAACATAGTTAAAGCTGAATTTGACTGATAATTGTTTTTCTTTCAAATTTTCCATAGATTGCCATAATATCCTTATCGTGAATTCTTTCGGTCACGATAATTGCGTATAGTGAAAATTGGATATTGTGACGGCCCATTGTGGGAGCATTAATCTCCCCGGAATAAATAAAGGTGAAAAAAAGTTGGAATCTTGTGCAACAGCAAGAAGTGAAAAACAACATGATCCTACAATGGCACCATTGTCTCGGCCTGTCTGGGCACACCCGGGCAAGATGTGTTTGTGTCCTGGAATATAACCTGTATTTACCTGGAAAGTCTTTGAGCGGCAGGTTGGGGTAGGTGTAGTGGCCAGCGCAGCAGATAACTGCATCAAAGACATGTCTCTCCTGAAGTCCATCTTTATTCTCTGTCAGCACTTCCCACTGGCCAGTGCGAGAAAAGTCTGGTCTTTGTTTGACACTCTTCACGGAGGTCTATATAAGAAAATACACACAGTAGATTAGTTTCAAGATATTGTTTTAAACTGTGGCCCAAAATATTTAAAGAAGCATGTATCTTGTTACCTGGAAGCGAACGTGTTTCATCAGTTTAAAGTGATCCGCATACATCCTGAAGTATTTCAGGATTTTAGAGTGGTGCATGTAGTTGGGGTAATCAGCAGGGATGGGGAAGTCACTGTAGCACATCATCTCCTTGGAGATGTTGATGGTGAGGGAGCGGTAGATGCTGGCTCTGTTTGGCTCCGACACTTCCTGCAGAGAAGAGGTTTCAGGTCACAGAGAACGTGGGAGAAGAAAAACGGTGGTAAGATTTGGCAGCAACTTAATTGTTTTCATCCAGTTTAAAAAGCATGGGGCATAAACACAAAAATGGTTGTCAGCATTTGTTTTTCTGGAGTGGTGACTTGCCTTGAACTTCCACAGTCCTCCTAAGTCATCGCTGCTTTCAAAGCAGATTGGCACCATGCCCTCATCCAGACAAGCCTTCACACTGGTCAGACCAGAGGGGCCTGCACCGATCACTGCTACTCTGTGCACCATGATGGAGCTGCACCAAGGAAAGGGGAAAAAATACATATTTTAACTCATCGCTGTCATCAGATTCAAGTACATCATTTCATTCCCCCCCACTGTCTGAGACAGTTCGGTAATATGAGGACGTGCATTCCACTGGTGATTATAAGATTAACAGGTTAGATCATGTGATGTTGATCTGAAACCTGAACCGTAATGTGTATGGCAAAATCTTGTGCCAAGAACTGAATGTGAAAAACACATTGATCCTGTATAGGATACGACTTTAATTATGTGTTTGCATGCTCACAGTGATAAAGCTCAGTTTCATTCCCAGCCAGGGCTGGAAGGCCTTCTGGCATACCGGCCGTTTTCTGGTGGGCCGACGCAACCGTCTTTTTCTTTCTGGTGTAACTGGCCCATAAAACAGGCAGATCAGCCAATTGTTTTTTTCTAAATTCTGTCTGTATCAGTCCTGCCTCCACATGCTCAATAGGCTTTGAATGTATGTGTGAGTGCACTCAGCTGAGAGGTTGTGTCCCTGGCAGTGCTCGAAGTGGGCTGGTACTTAACGGTACACAGAACCGGCTCTTTCACATTTTACTCTTTGATGTATCGTGAGATTTTCTTGTGCACTCTGAGGCTCGAGATTCATAATTGCTATTTTGTGTTTAGGCATGACCAGAAAAATTGAGAGCATGTGAGGACAAGCTGGTGGTGGAGGAGGAGGGGTGGGAACAACGGTTCTGTAATTTATATTATACAATGTTCACGTCCTTTTTGTAGAATAATTAGTGAACTGTTTGGCATAACTAATTGTTTTCATTTGTGAACAAATATAATTAATGAAACATTGTTTTGATTTCTAGAATATGATTTTACAAGGCAAACATTTCCAGAAGTATTAAATGTTCAGACGAAGGCTGTGATATATGTAAATGACATATTTATTTAACTAGCCTAATGGTCCCAAATGATGAATTTTGAAAATTGCATGTTTGTTTTAAGTCAAAAGTCTAGGCCTAATGATTCTTAATTAAAAAGGTTCTGATCAGTCAGGAAAAGGTGTGTGTGATGGAATTTTCCATCAATTCCTCTCTTATTGGTAGAAAGGTCAGAGTGTTTGTCAGACTGTCCCTCTGTTGACATTCTTGGGTTGGAGTCCTATCTAGAGGAGCCACCGTTATCTGTACAGCTGTGCCTGTAGTGGAGACCGTAGAGCCAGTCGCTAGGGCAACCAGGGTCAGAGATGCCAGAGGAACGGAGTAAGTCAAAACATGATAAGGGGTAAGACACTGAGCACCGGAGAGGAAGGGCAGAGTTGTGAGGCCTTCATGCAGAGAGCATCTATTGTGGAGACCTGACAATTCTCCTTGATCAAGCTTCAATAAACCTTCTTTTGTAAGACATCATCAGCTCCGGACCTCTTCCTTCCAAAGATAACTTGTATATCAATTATTCCATCACAGTGTGAATCTAAATATTTATAGCTATTTAGAGACTGTGTGGGCTAAAACACACAAGAAGACTAATTCTCCTTTACAATAATTCACTACATGTTCACAATCAGGCAGGCAAACCAAAAAATATGCAATAATTAAGATCAATGTATATGAAGGAATAGAGGCACTAGAATGTGCCACAGGAACCAAATTTGGGCTTTAAGGTCAAATTGTTTTCACGGGGGTCGGGGACATGCCCAGACACCCCTATCTGGTTACTCCATATCCTCATGGAAAGTTCTGTTCATCACAGTGGAGTACACAATTTTGTAGCCACCTGTTGAAGGTATTAATCATGTTTCCTCTCTCTTAAACATCCCTTGATTTCCCCTTACTCATTACACAACTTTAATGTTTTTTTAAGGGAGTGGCACGGTTGGTATAGCCTACATAGGGGAGCACGAAGATGGGTGGTGTGTGTGGGCCGGTTTGGGCCAAAATGCCAGGGCCAATCTTTTGTTCCAGTCCAGCCCGGTTCCCAGCCCACTGAAAAGGCTCAGGTTTACAGTAGAACAAAAGAGGGGGATCAGATATCTAATCTGTCTTCGCACCAGTTCCCACTCCAACTTGCATTAGATTATAGAACTGCTTTGAAAATATTCCTGATTGTATAAACAGCCTGAAGCAATATTGCTGAATTTAATGACCCCTAATTTCAGATTATGCAATAAAACTTTCTCAGTCCTTAGAAGTAGAAAGAAAAGCACTGAAACTTTAAAATGACCTACTGGATGACATTGTCTGAGCCAAAGCTGTGCATACAACTGTGTTGTGATCATATCAGTGCAAAATAAGTAAAGAAAAAACTATTTTACACTTTGAAAACAACTTTTTTTGTTGGATTTGCAGTTGAATCATATGCACATGAATAAGCCACATAACACATCTCACTAAAATATTACCAACTTATTCAACAATGGCACTAAAAAATACCAAAATTCTGCAGTTAAAAAAACACCACAACTACAAGTGCAGCAGCTCTCCTTCTTACCTTGATCCTTGCAGGTTGGTTTCTTGTGGAAGTCAAAGGATGATAACCTGAGCACATACTTTTATAGGTTGTGGGGCGGTGACTGAAGACGCAGTCTCTTCTCTTAGCTTTTTCTCTCAACCCTGCCCTAAAAAGGCAACAACCAAAGTTAAATCGTGTTTACTCAGATCCAGTAGGTTCGGTTTAGATTAAAGTTCGATTTGTGCCCTCTGAGGTTAAATCAAGTGTCGATGTGTAACTGAGTGACATGAGACAGTTTTCAGATTTGTTCCCTCCCAATTTACTTAAAAATCATTACAATCAAATCATTCAAGAACAACCCCTCGGGGAATATTGAGCAGCACGTTCAAATCCACCAAACATTAATCAACACAGTGTAAACCACGTGACCATACAGGCATATTTATATACATTAAGAATACACACACACACACAATATCATTTATAGTATAGCAGGCAAAACTGAGTGCAGTGAAATATATTGCAGCTGGCTTCATGTTGGACAATGTGCAACAACAGATGTGATATTTGCTGTCAATCTTTGAGAGCTGAATAAATAAACTAGTAAACAGGTGACGTGGAATGTGTTAAATTTATAATAATTCTGCAAACATTTTTTTTTTAAGTTTGTGCATCACTGCAATATCAACATGTAAAACAACAAAAAATATCAATAATAATAAAATCATAAAAATCATTTGGTCACAGAGTTCACTGTCCAGCATATTTAGATTTAAACAAATGGGTATTAAAATAAAAAAAGGAATGGAAGCTACCACACTCGCTGGTCATCTTATCGCTCACACTGGGAAGATCATTGGTGAATTATTGCAGAGAGGGGGCACAGCGTGTAAGAGGGCAACGAAAGTTTAGAACGGGTCACATGCATACCCGGGATCAGATCCAGCTGTTGTGCAACTTATTAAATGATCTGCTTACTCCTGACAGAGCGGTCGTGTCCTCACATGGCAGCCAAAGTCAGCAGAGAGGAGAGGTGTGTGCATTTAGTGAATGAATAGATCAGGTGCAATAATACATGCACAACACTACCTTTACTTTTCTTTAAATCTCTTTAGTCCCAGTAATTTTGGAAAAAAATTTGAGCAATTCTGCTCAATGGCTTCATTTTATGACACTTATCCGACAATAAAGACCAGATTTAGGAAGTGTATGTAGGATAATCTTCTGATTTCATGTTGCAAATAAGCAGAAATATTGCTTGAATGACACATCACCTGCCAAAAAATCTGGTTCAGTTGTGTGACAGCCAACACTTGTAAGG
This sequence comes from Sebastes umbrosus, assembly GCF_015220745.1. Classification (NCBI taxonomy): domain Eukaryota; kingdom Metazoa; phylum Chordata; class Actinopteri; order Perciformes; family Sebastidae; genus Sebastes; species Sebastes umbrosus. The sequence goes on along the minus strand of NC_051273.1, from coordinate 23,454,975 downwards.
GCACAAATCAGTTAAGCACAACTTCCCACATGCTGTGCCCCCAAATGACTCACACGGGTCAACAGCCTCCGTGGCAGCGCCAACGTCACTCGACGTCAAACACTCATCTTTCGTTACAACATCTTGATCGCTGGCGTCATTTAAAGTTTAACATTAATGTCTTTCAATCTGCAGACACATGCGTCAGATTTCATCATCGAACATTAACTGTGGGCACATCTGCAACATTTGGCTGTTAATCCCTTTTACAGATTATTGCCTTTGTGAATCTTTCACTGAGAATTTGTGGGAAATTTAAAACATTATGAAAAAACCCCATGACAAAGGATTAAAGTCACAAGAAATCTACCCACCGTGCCATGATGTGATATCACGTTAGTAAGAGTTAGTGGATGAGAAACTATGGCAAGAATTTCCTTTACGTTCACATTCATTTTCACGAGATATGACAGTATGTCACGACATGCTGCCACGGCGTTGACGGGAATGACGTGCGTAGTTACACATTCTGGTACATTTTTTTTTTAAATTGTCTAGCTTAATGAATAAATGTAGTCTACCCTCGTCTGTGAGACTGGAATTATTACAGTGCTTGCAAAGATGGTTGGAGAAAAAAAAGAAAAGTACATTGCCAATGATTTTAGTAGTCACAGTGAAGAATTCTAGCAAGCTCTCATTTCAGGTGAAAAATCATCACCTGAATGGATCCATTATTTCAAACTGCCCCTTAGCCACTCAACTAATGTTTTTAATCTGACCGTAAGAGTCAATAAAAAAGAAATAATAACATTTTTTAAATCGGGTGCATTCTGTGATTCATAATTGTTAATCTAAATAAATAATACATTTCAACTGTAAAACGGGTGGGAAAAAAAGTTTGGCAGGTGACTTTTTTTTTTTGTTGTAATAATCATTTTGTCTACAAGAGGATGAAGTGCACCACTTCCCCATGGTCTAAATAGGAATTAAAGTTGTCTTTCAGGTGAGTTTTAATTTCTCCATGCACTCTAAACACAAGGTATATATATATTGCGTGTTAGCGAGTTCTTTCTTTTGGCTAGAAATGTATTTTAATCAGTGCTAATCTGCAGTTAGGGAAAAGGTGAATGCTTTAGTCCCATTTAGATCATGTGGCAGAGGTGCACTTCAACCTCTTGTGGCCGAAATTATTATTACAACTAGGGCTGTCAAAGTTAACGCAATAATAAGGCCTTAACGCAAATTCGTTTTAACGCCACTAAGTTCTTTAATGCATTAATGCAACTTGGGATTTTGATGTTCTAGCGGGCTCAGTGGTATCATATTGAACTAGAAAACCGAAGGAATCCATTAGTACCAACCATGTCATACTAGCTTGTCAGGAAAGAGGCTAAATAATGCTCCAAACTTATACAACATTTTGGCGCGGGAAAAACTGGCACGGCCATTTTGAAAGGGGTCCCTTGACCTCTGACCTCAAGATATGTGAATGAAAATGGGTTCTATGGGTACCCACGTGTCTCGCCTTTGCAGACATGCCCACTTTATGATAATCAAATGCAGTTTGGGGCAAGTCAGAACACTGACAGTACCAACAGCTGACAGCTAATTGATTTCCAGTAATAAATGTATATTTGCATAAAGCTGCATATTTGCCCACTCCCATGTTAATAAGAGTATTAAATACTTCACAAATCTCCCTTTAAGGTACATTTTGAACAGATAAAAAAAATTGTGATTATTTGCGATTAATCGAGATTAACTATGGCCAATTGTAATTACACATTTGAATCGATTGACAGCCCTAATTACAACACTTTTTCACCTGTCTCACAGATTTTTTTAAAGGATTTTAGAAATATTATGGTAAAACCTTTTTCCACCTGAAGAGAAAACAATTTAATCAGACTTCAATCAGTAGAATTTTGCCTCCCAGAGCTTCTGTAGAAAAGACCTGTCCATGTATCACACATTTACAGTCATATTTTTTTTTCTCAGTAAAACAGCAAATCTGCGATCCTTTCCTCATCACGCCAAACTGTGATTATTTTTCTTCAGTTCAGCAGGTTGCTTAGTGAACGGACGGTTCATTACTTTACAATGAAGATGTAAAGATCTAGTATACCCCCCTACTACTTAAGACTCAAGTCCATTCATTAAGTAGCTTTCCTTCCTCAGTGGATTGTACAATATGTCTTCAGCCTCATTACACCATTTAAAACGGTCAGTGCCTAGAGAAGAGGGATCCCACGCACTTCTTTTTCTTCTAACTTTGAATAATGTGTTTTGGAAAATTAGGACATTTCTGTCCAAAAACCCAAAATACATGTCTGATAGTTAGTCTTATTTCTTTGACACTATCACTGTTTTATTGACATAGTAAATTCTAGTAAAGTAAATGGGTGAGATTAAGGTTTATGGGGGTTTGGGTTTGTCTACTTGAAACAATATAATGTCTAATCCTATCAGATGTAGTCATGTAAAGAGGACATTAAAGTTTGCTCTGTGACAGAGGCTGGGGCTTACAGGCTTACAGGTCTGCACTTGAACAGGAGCGTAAACTGTAAACTCGTTTGTGGGGAGATCATATATCGAAATCAGCTCTTAGAAAGACAGAGGGCAGGTGAGGATAAGGTGGGCAAGGCCCTCCCATTAACCATGGCCTTATAGGGCAATAACAGGAGGGGCCTTACAACTGTGAGCCCCCTGTCTGTGCAACAGATAGGTTTATAAATTGTAGTTTGTGAACAGCGGGTAAAGTGCAGTTGCTGCTGGAGACTTTGAACCTTTAAACGAGAAATTTCATCAGGGTTTGTTCGTAGAACAGCTTTGGATATATTCCCACTGATTTATCATTTACTTTTATATTACAGTGTTTTTACTACTTACTGCTGTTTGCTTCGGCATTAATTGAAAAACAGATGATGAAAAACAAACCGCAACCAACAAATCCTTCTTATTGTGCCTGTAAGTGTCAGATAACAGCAGAACAAAGCAGTGCTTGATAGAGCTTTCTTCCCTAGCCAAAAGACCATTTGTCTTATATTTCAGTTTAAAAGAAAAAAAAGGTGCACAGGTGCTCCGACAATCAAAATTTAAACCACCGTGTCTCCTCCTCCTTCGATCCTTATTATTAAGCTAACTGTCCCAGCAGCCCTTGCAGGGTTTGAGGCGAGAGCCACAGCATCTCTACCAGGTTGTACTGGCAGTAGCCCATCCAAAAGCCAAACATCACGTCAGTCACGTTGTGCCTGCCCAGCAGCACGCGGCTCAGCCCCACCAGGCCGGCCCACAGCAGGACCAGGACCCTCAGCGGGGCTGCCAGCACGAGGTGAGCCAGCAGGAACCGCCCACACATGGCGGCGCGGGTGGCGTGGCCTGAAGGGAAGGAGTAGCGGTCCACGGAAAAGGTGGCGAACATGTCCATGCGGTTATGTGATGGCCGACGGCGACGCACCACTGCCTTAACAATGCCGACCAGGACCAGGTCCAACAGCAGGCCTGGAGGGGATGAAGGAGGGACATAGATGTGATATGAAGAAACAGCAATGTGGTCACATTAACACAAGAACAATTGTCAAACAGATATGAGACACTTGAGTTACATATCAAGAGATATAAAGAGAGTAGGGCTGTCCTCAACTAACACTCGAGATAAAGTGCGTCAGAAAGGCAACATAAACGGTGATGAGAGTTGGGAGATGGTTTGGCAGATGATGGAGAAAGACTTGACTCTATGTGCCTCATAATACAGGACATATCGTATCCTTATTCCACATCAGAAGAAAAACATTCATTCACCCGCACACAGTCAAAAGTTCACATCAGGCAACATCAGCATTTTGTTGGCTTGTGTTAAGTACTGGGCAAAACAACCTCTGAAAACAAGGAGAGAGACGCACAAATCCTCTTCCTGTAACAATAGACACAAGTCTCCCCTTTACAGAAATGCCCACTTTATGATAATCACATGCAGTTTGTGGGCAAGTCATAGTCAAGTCAGCACACTGACAGCTGTTGTTGCAAATTTGTAATGCTAAATGCAGTACCTGTGAGCGTTTCAGGACAATGTTTGTCATTGTTTTGTGTTGTTATACAGATATATACATACATTTGCATGAAGCAAGCATATTTGCCCAAGCTCATGTTGATAAGAGTATTAAGTAATATATTAATAATATATTAAACTTATATAGCGCTTTTTAAGGATCTCAAAGATACTTGACAGATCTCCCTTTAAGGTATATTTTGATTTTTGATTAACCGCGAGTAAATATTTTAATCGATCGACAGCCCTAGTAAACTTGTACAGTACTAAGCACTAGAAAATATAAAAAGGTCAGATAACAGTGACAAAATATTCATAAAAATGTTGCTAGAACCCAAGGTGGCATCTTCAAATTGATTGTTTTGTCCAAACAACAATCTAACACCCAAATACACTGAATTAAGAATGAGATAAAACGGAGAAAAGCAGCAAATCCTCACATTTGAGAAGCTGAATCCGTCAACTGTTCAGGGTTTTTTGCTAAATATATAACTTAACAGATGAATCGACTATCAGAATTGTTGTCAACGCCTAACTGATTAATCAACTCGCAGTTTCAGTACTAGCTCATACTGTTACGGATTCACATTTTAGCAGTCAACACGCCTCTAACAAACCTCGGACAGGTGCTGAAAGGAAAGTTGGTCACAACTTCTCTGTCCAGAGGAATATGCAAATACAGAGGCAGACTTGCCTCTGCCTGCCACCTGTCACTATAATTACCCCATACCATAAGAAAAGCATTCAAACACCTGCACAAAGGAAAAGTTCACATCAGGCAAAACCAAAGCCAACTGTAAGCTGACTGACACATATGGATAATACTATAGGGGACAAGTTATAACTAGAAATGAGGAGGGGACACTGCAAGCAGAGGTGAATTAAGGCCAGAATGAACAACAGATGCCATCTACATATGAGAACATGTCAGCACTGGTGCATCAGAAAAGCAACATAATTGGTCATGGGAAGATGATGGAGACAGACTTGCCTCTACCTGCCTCATAATTATGGACATCCCATGTCCTTATCCCACACCAAAAAAGAAACATTCATACACAAATCCTCTTCCTGTAACAATAGACAAACCTTGATGTACAATGTTGATGCACACTTGAGCATGTACTGTATGGGTTTCAGTGAAGAAAGTTAAAATGAGGGGAGTCTATTTGGCATGCAGCATCATGCTTTTTAATTCCTTATAGATTTTTACTAGGGCTGTCCTCGACCAAAGATATTCTTAGTTGACTAACACTCAAACAATTTTGCTGACTAAGCGATTAGTTGATTAAATCGACAGATCTGTGAAACTGAGTTTCTCCACAAAGAATCACTCAAAAAGCACCATTTTAAATCTTGTGTTTACCAGAGTTGTGCTCATAAGTTTCTTGGAAATAAGTCATTCAGCATGAAAAAAAGCATAAAAACGAGTAAAGAAATCATAGTCATCTTACTCTACATTTTGATGGAAGTTGCAAAGTTTAAGCATGTACGGCTGATTTGTGATGAATTATTAAAGTTTTTAACTTTAGGCATTTGCTTTAGTGCCACCATCAGGAATATTGGCCCACAAAGCCAGTTGAGGAATGGACCTATGTGCAAAGTTTGCTTTATTTTAATGCATGGGAAGGCAGATTTCCGAAGAAGGAGAAGAAGAAGAAGAAGAAGAAGAAGAAGAAGACGCAATTCCTCTTCAGCCCACCATGCTTTACTCAGAGACCAGTCTAATGAAGACAAGACGGCAGTAAACATTTGGTGAGAATAAAGCATGGCGTGCTGTAGAAGAGTTGCATGAAGTGTTTTCATTCTGATGGACCTGCACTGCAGCTCACACTTGTCTACACCTTATTTATCTCAAAATCTTGATAGTGCCCTCATCCCATCATCACCTTCACATATATATAATCCCTCCTGTAGTTTCACAAAGTGTCAGTCAAGACAGACTCTGGGTTATTTTGGAGCAGCTGCAAACAAGAGGTGGATTAATGCCAGAATGAACAACAGGTTGTCATGTGACAACCTGCCAGCACTGATGGAGGAAAGGTAAAAATGGGTCAGTATAAATAGTGATGGGAGGTGGGATCACCTGTGAGTTCTGATTAAGAGATTCAGACGGGAGGGAGGATGGAAGAAAGAGGAGCTGGGGGAGAGTGACACAAATACTGCACCTCAGCCAAGCTCACCAACAAACCTGTCTGTATCATGGATGTATCTGCATTTGGTATAAGTACAGATTTCTGTGGTCATTCCCTCCTGCAGGGAGACACATAGTGACAACACAAATAGCAGAGTGTTTTTTTGACTGGACCTATGTGCAAAGTTTGCTTTATTTTCATGCAAGGGAAGGCAAATCTGCCTTCCCATGCATGCATGTATTATTAATAATAATAATAATAATAATAATAATAATAATAAGAAGAAGAAGAAGAACCTGTCTTGCAACTCCTTTTCAGCCCACCATATTTTACTTAGGGTGATCTTGATCGTGCCCTTATCCCATCATCATCACCTTCGTATATATACACATATCCCTCCTGTGGTGTCACAAAGTGCCAGTCAGACAGACCCATGGTTATTTTGGAGCCGGCTACAGCTGCAAACAAGAGGTGGATTAAGTCCAGAATGAACAACAGAGATGTCATGTGACAACCTGCCAGCCCTGATGGAGGAAAGGTAAAAAATTGGGAGGTGGGAACACCTGTGAGTTCTGATTAAGAGATGCAGATGGGAGGGAGGGAGGAGATACTGCACCTCAGCCAAGCTCACCAACAAACCTCTGCACCATGGATGTATCTGCATCGGTATAAGTAAAGATGCATGTGTTAATTCATGACAACACAAATAGCAGAGTGTTTTTTTGACTGGACCTATGTGCAAAGTTTGCTTTATTTTCATGCATGCATTAAGAAGAAGAAGAAGCAGAACCTGTCTTGCAACTCCTTTTCAGCCCACCATGTTTTACTCAGCGTGATCTTGATAGTGCCCTTATCCCATCATCACCTTCATATATACATATCCCTCCTGATGGAGTAAAGGTAAAAAATGGGAGGTGGGATCACCTGTGAGCTCTGATTAAAAGATGCAGATGGGAGGGAGGGAGGAGGAGCTGGGGGAGAGAGTGACACAAATACTGCACCTCAGCCAAGCTGCATCATGGATGCATCTGCATTGGTATAAGTAAAGATGCATGTGTTAATTCATCACAACACAAATAGCAGAGTGTTTTTTGTTTTTTTACCCATGAGCAGGTTGAGCATGACTTCTTGTCCTGTTGCACTGTCACTCTTGTACAGACAGTAGGCGGACCCAGCCAGCCAGGGGATGCCATGTCCAGAGATCTCTATGAGTTTCATTAGAGGACGCACACTGCCCCAGGAGGAGTCCTCACAGGCGCACACTCCCAGCCGCTTGGACATCCACAGGTCGATGGCGAGGAGCGAGCTGAGCGCTACCCGGATAAAGGAAGGGTTGAGCCGGATCCCGTCCTCCTCTGGCGGCCCCTGACCACCGCTCCCGGAGCCCGTGGAGGAGCTGGAGCCGCGGCGCCGAGTGGGGCTCTCCGAGGCTCTGAGTCGGGCGGTGGTCGGGTCGGAGCCCTGCCGCTGGAGGAGCAGCGCCGGAGGAGAGGACCTGTTCAACGGCTTCGTTAACGACATGAACTCGTAGCGGCCGTTGGTGCTGCCGAGCACCGGGCTGCCCCCGCTGCGACCCGGGTTCTTCGCTTTGGGAGAAGGCATTTCACTGTTTAATTCACCGGTGGAGGCAGGTTGTGATGTAGTTTGACCCGCTGTGGTGATTTATCTGCAGTGCTGTGCCGGGTTGTCGCTGCTTTAGTTCATCTGTTGGACGTTTTCTCAATTCATATCACGTCCTGGAACACTGAGCTGAACTCGCCATCTTTGTTGTACTAACCGCAAAGCTCCTTGGGAAATTGAGTTTTTTTCTTCTAGGAATGTGCACATGACTGGTTTCTATTGATTCTTCTGTTGCTGTAACCTAAAATGTCTCTTTTGATAGTAAAGGTTGCTGACCCCTGCTGTAACCTCACACCCTAAAATAGAAATTAAAATTAAATGAACCCTCCTGTTGTCTTCCCGTCGACCATGCAACAAATTGACCCGGTCTGGTTTGACTGTTTTTAAAGCATACATTATAAATTATCACCCAATTCTGTATTACACCTTTTTGGCCAACTTCATTCCAACTCATAACCACAAGTTTTACACTTTTTTTGGGAATTCATGATCCATAAACCTAATTTATATGAAATTAAACCTCATTTTTTTTTAAGGAAAAAATGCAGAAATTATGAATTATTTGGACTATACTCAAAAATGGAGGAATAATGTTGATGGATTATCACACACCGGTATATGTCAAAGTTTAGTCAGAATATTACAAATATTATTATCTAAAAAAAAATGTTTAATGATGGTGTGACACATTGCACCACCGGGTCAAAATTGACCCGGGAACACCACAGGTGCTATAATTTTGGATAAAATACCCAAAATTCAACGAAAGTAGTTGTCATTATTTATTTTTTTGCAAAGACCATATGGTTTGAAAATGGGTCAAATTTGACCCGATGACAACAGGAGGGTTAATTAAAATTAAATGAAATGCAATAAAAGAGTTGGAGACGTGTTTTTCTGGTTTCTGGTTTAAAGGTCCCATATTAAAGACTCATTTTCAGGTTAATACTTGTATTTTTTGTTTCTACATGTTTACACTCAAGAGATCAAGATTCACTTTATTGTCATTTCACTTAGTATTTGCATACACAGAAGGAAACTAAATATTGTTTCTCCCAGCTCCCGTCAGTGCATTAAAAAGGATAGAATAAATAAGTATTAAAACTAGCATACCTAAAAATAACAATAAAAGAATAAAATAAGTAAACGTTTCAGACACAATTTCATACAATTCGCAGTCATACACCCAATTTACAGTCGTTTAGCAGCAGAGAAAAGTGCATTCATGTCCGTAGTAAAGTGCATAAGTACATATATATATGTATACATACATATATATATGTATACTGTACATATATATATGTATACTGTATTTATATATATATATATATATATATATATATACACAGTTGTTTTATATCTATGGGTACAGTAATGGACTAGTTCCAGAAGGTGGCAGCAGCAATGAAATACAACGCATGCCAGCTGCCGTAAAACCCCAACGAAGAAGAAGGAGAACACTCTCCTCTGATTGGTTGATGATCTCTACGTAACAGAGGTTAGCCCCGCCCCTATCCGGGTCCATTCATGAGGTGCTGATAAACTAAATCTACTGACCAGCAGGTCGGTTCCTCCTCGTCCTTTCTGAGCAGCAGAGAAGAGAAGAGCCAACATGCCGGGACTTCTGCTGGGAGACGTGTTCCCCAACTTCGAGGCCGACACCACCATCGGCAGGATCAAGTTCCACGACTTCCTGGGAAGCTCGTAAGTCCACAAGTACATCACATGTGTTTTATTCTGAGTTTTTAAACCATGTTTGTACCAATGCAACATTACATTGAGCCATGAGGAGCTGGTTGTGTGCAGGGCCTGGTGTCACACTGAGAAGCTTTGAATGCTGATCTGAGTAATGAGGATTAAATCTGAATTCAAAAGGATTTTATAGAGATCACAGATCACTTGATCCCACTGTGTGTGACTGCCATGCGACACCTCCTGACTGACACAGATGGAGTTACATAAGCATGACTGTGTTGCATTAGAAAATGATAATATAGATATGTTTTTGCATGGCTCAGAGCAACATAGAGCTGCAATAGCTGCAGACTACAAAGAGAGCAATGTGGCAATAAAGCTTATGTGCATTTCACTCATTTTCTCTGGCCAACTCATTAATGAGCTGTAAGCACATTCAGAACAAGGCCTGTATTGTGTAACTTGGAACTGGGCCTCAGTGCTCACATCCCCTTTGGTATCCAGCAGAGAGGAAGGATTACTACTACATGTATTGAAACCAAAACACACACATGCAGCCTGGGTTTCCCATTAATAGGTTTACTTGTTACAATTTCTAAAAAAAAAACTTTCAGAATAATCAAATTCTACTTGTTTGCATCTTCTATTCTCAAAGGTAATATTTCATGATTTATTTCCTTATCCTGAAGCGGGGCTACACAGTGGAGGAGCAGATATCCTGTTGCAACTGGCATTAATTTCCAAACAGGCATAACCTGCTGGAACTACACTCTTATCATTATAAAGTAACCACCCAGTCACGTTATGAACTTCCTTGTTTCCTTAGTGGGAATAGATGAGATGACAGTGGTTTGCAGTGCTGATGAATGCTCTCTTCAGATCCACAGTTCATTAAGTGTATATTAAATAATTATTTAATTAATAATTAAAAAATGTATGTAATTTAATCTCTAATTGTATTAACTTTTAATGTAACTGAATGCTTAATTGATTTTTTTAATTGAATACAATTAAAACATTTTTAAATTAAATTTCATTTCTTATTTAATGTTTTTAAATCACATTAAATTTAATTTAATGTAATTTAAAATGTCTTTTTACTTTAATATAATTTAATGTTTAATTAGATATTTTTATTTCTAATTTTCACTTATTTTTTATTTATGTTGGACTGTGAGAGGCCACCATCTGTTGAATATGTGTCCTATTTTTCTTTTTTTTTATTAATTTTCTTTTGAATTTTCATCACAAAGACAAAAAAAAAAAAATGTGTCCTAGTTTTAAGGTCCATTGTGCATTAACAATAATGCTTGGTTGAGTTTGTGTCTGCCAACTTGCAATTTAAGCAGAGCAAATTAACAAACTTTTTACATTATCACTTGTCATCTAATCAGTTGTCTTTGAGCCAATCTTTGGATTTATAGGTCAAGTTTTTACTGCAAAAGAATCAAATGATGTCAATGGTGAAATCAACACCAGCTTCTAAGCACATTCCTCTTAGAAACTGTGTCAGTATTTAGGCAGAGTGGGTTCTGCTTCAACATATTGAGACTGTCACACTCTAATCTGGTCATCCCATAATCAGGTGATCACAACGCCCTTGAGGAGCAGTTGCCTCTACCCCGTGTGATAGTATATTACAACACAGTGAAGAGGAAATACATCGTCATACATCATGTGAGGCATAAAACTCATGTGATTCAATGGTGAATTATCCTTGAAGAAGATCAAACATTTCAAGTGTTTCTGCAGAAAAACTGGCGTCCATTTTCAGTACACAGCTGGATTTTCAGCTCGAGTCTGCCAGATTCACTGACACCTGTTGCTTCAATCTGCATCTGGAATTTCCTCCACTGAGACTTAATGTTCTCGGTCTTTCTCTTTTTTTGTTATAGCCATATCTTCCTCTTCTGTTGTCCGAACTCCCACTGGATGTGCTCTTATTACTATCAGCCATTCTGTACTCTGTGTTCCTTCCTAACGGAAAACATCAAGACATACATGCACAACCACAACAGACACAAATACAGAACATAAAAACAGAATAAATGTGTACGTTATGTAATTTGCATTACCTTAAACTCCGTGCAGGTTTGACCTTTGGGCTACTTCTTTTAGTGTGGCTACTTGAACTTGTGCCTAAATGACTTAACATGGCTGCTCCATAAACTTGGCTTTATGCAAGGTCTGTGTTAAACAGGAGTACACGAGTGTTTGCTGATCTTATTTGCTATTTTCCCTAATAGAGTTTTTTCACATTGAGGTTTCTGAGACAGAAAATGATGCATAGAGCAAAGACTTAATTGTTTTTATGCCTGTTTTCCTCTGTAGATGGGGTATCCTGTTCTCCCACCCGAGGGACTTCACTCCGGTCTGCACCACTGAGCTCGCCTGCGCCGCCAAGATCAGTGATCAGTTCAAGAAACGAGGCGTGAAGATGATCGCCTTGTCCATTGACAGTGTCGAGGATCACCGCAACTGGAGCAAGGTTGGGGATGCACACACATATACGCCGTATATCTCTACCGTTTAATTGTGATATACAATATATAATGTATAACATTGACATTTTAAAGCTTGCATGTGGCTCACTTTCTAGAAACATTGACAGTAGTGTCATGAGTCACTGCTTGCTGTCTATCATCTGAATTCAAAATCTTCCAATTTTCACCAAAATCAAACTCAGCCAGTGTCTCTTTCTTTAAAGTCCAGGTACCGTATTCACTTAAGGTCCTAGGGATAAAAGAAGCTCCTAACTGGCAGTTAGGAGAAACTTGTAAAATAAAGGGTATGTCAGTCCTAACTTTAGGACTCAAACATTTTCCTTCTAAGAGTAATTCACAAAGCATTTTCTGGAGGCGATGTATGGCAGATCATGAACTTTTAAAATTAAATTAAATAAAATCAAATAATCCAGCAACACAGAGATGACAGTTTTCAGAACTCTCCACTACATGGACATGGGGAAAATGTGGTTTGCAGTGCTGATAAACTTGAAATCTCAGCTGTCTGTGAGAATTATTCCTCAAACCAAAAATGCTCTCTTCCAATCCACATTTGTTTAACAGTTCATTAAGTGTAAATAACTTAATGTATATAATGTACATTAAATTATCAGCAATCTGTCAATTTTAATTTAATTTTTAGTATAATTGCATTTCTAATTTAATTAACTTTTAATGTAGATTTTTTTAAAAATTGAATTACATTTTATTTAATGTTTTTAAATAGCATCAAATTTAATTTAATGTAATTTACATTAGATTAAAATGACATTTTAATCTAATTTAATGTTGAATTAGATTTTTAATTTCTAATATTAATTAATTCTTTATTTAACTTAATTTATATATATATTTTTTTTAATTTAATTATTTAATGTATTTTGATCACATTTAATATAATTGATTCAAATTATTTTGTTTTTAAATTGAATTAATTTCATTTATTTTTTTTATTTCAATCTGATTTATTTTAACTTAATTTCTTTAAATTAATTACATTTATAATTTAATTTCTAACTTGATTTAATTTGCTCTTGCTTGCCTCTAACTCTGAATAACATTGTAATTGTGTCCCTGTGGTTTGGTGGAAACTGAGGGGTAAAATACTCGTGGGTTAATCTTTACCCTCAACACAGACACGTTGACGCCTCCTCAGACAGGCCAGTGATTGGTCCAAGAGGAAATCAATGTTTACTGGTCAAGTGGCAAGTTAGATTACCTGTATGGTTTTGATTTTACAACGGTAACGCGTCCCTGCCTTCCTGTTAAAGTAGAAAATTACATGCTTTTTGAACGCTCTGAGGCAACAGTGTTGACGCTACAATCACCGTGTCTGAGCACTTACAGAGTTAAAGATTAACGGTCTCTGGTCACTCATCAAACCGGTGCTGGAATGATTACAGATGGCTGTCTGGATGGTGAGAATTATTAACTTGGGATGATGATATATACACATTAACAAAGCCTGAATGTGTCCCCTCCCTCTTTTACAGGATGTGATGGCATTCAACAGTGCGGCTGACGACTCTCTGCCGTTCCCCATCATCGCCGATGACAAGAGAAAGCTGTCCGTCGAGCTGGGCATGCTGGACCCCGATGAGCTAGACAAGGATGGGATGCCCCTCACCGCCCGCTGTGTAAGAAACCTGTCCTCCGTCCTGTCCTCAGTGCTGGACATATTTTGTATTTCATCACTACAAAAACAAAGGCCCAGACCACATTATGATCCAAAATTCTTTTGCAGAACAAAACTGTCCTGCCCCGACTTCTTTGCCTGTGAAAGAAGGTCTTTATTCCTAAATTTTGTTGCAACTGACTACCACATCGGTTATCTGGGAGACAATCACATGAGAGCAGGCTCACATGTTACTCAAGCAGTACACAGTGTTTGCATCTAAACAAATATTATCTCTTTGAGCTGAAGGTTAGCTGAATGTTACTGAAATCATCATGTGGCACACAGCAGTCTAAATGTCTCTCACATGACCTGTTTCTGTACATGGAAATGGATTGAATTACATATTTTATAGGGGGAAAAAGTCTTCGTATAGGGAGTGAAAGCTTATGTTTATGGGGAAATGTCTCGTGGATGTATTTAGATAGATAGATGGATTTACTTTATTGATCCCAAATTGGGAAATTATTGTATTACAGCAGCAGGTTATCCAGACAATGCACAGGAACAATAAATAAAATGTACATATCAACACTAGAGATAAATATCTTTTTTACACGGCTTTGTTGAATACTCGATCCTGATTGGTCCATCACTGCGTTATACGGTCTGTTATTTCTTTATAGCAGACCGTTACTATGTGAAACAGACCGTTGCTATGGCCGCAGTTCTGATGTCGAACTCTGGCGGACCGTTTTTGTGTCAAATTATTGATTTCTTAAGTAAGTAGCCGTGTAATAAGCGGGATAATGTACAGCTAGTGGGTCATTATTGTGAAATAAACCCCTTCAGGGTGATGAGAGATCCTTCCGCTTCGTGTTGGGGTTTGTTTCACGACAATGACCGGCTCGCTGTACATTATCCCTTACATAGACTACACAATATAAAGAATATATTAGAATACCTTATAAATATACCAGACTACTACAGCCAACATAAGAAAATATAAACATAGAATAACATACTATATACATTAGCTAAGTGTGCAAGTTACAATTTTTCTTTTTAAACAAAAGTTAAATGAGGTAGGAAACCAGTGTGCAAACTCACACGTGCAAGGTTATTGCAGAAGCGAAACAGAAGTGATTGTGGTTGAGACAGAAACTATAAAGCTGATGGTTCTCTTTTAGACAGAGGGGAGGTGTTGTAGAGGGTTATTGCTTAGGGCAGGAAAGATTTCTTGTATTGGTCCTTGTGACAGCAAAGCTGAATCAGTCTGTTAGAGAAAGCGCTTCGCTGTCTGTCCAGTAGGTGGTGGAGAGGGTGGTCAGGATTATCCATGAAGGATAACAGTTTGTTCAGTGTCCTCCTCTCCACCACAACTTCAAAAGAGTCTGGTTTGCAGCCGATTACAGAGCCAGCCCTCTTTATCAGTTTATTACATCTGTTGGTGTCACCGGCTCCAATGCTGCTCCCCCAGCAGACTACATCTGATAAAAGACAGAATTTATCACCATATTAAAAAGAAGAAGCCTATTCTGTGTGTTATGTTGACCCTGTGCCATCTTAACCCACTTTAGGTCTTTGTGATCGGCCCAGACAAGAAGATGAAGCTGTCCATCCTCTACCCCGCCACCACAGGGAGGAACTTTGACGAGTTGCTCCGAGTTATCGACTCTCTGCAGCTCACCGCTCAGAAGAAGGTCGCCACACCTGTCGACTGGAAGGTAAACAGTTAAACTGTGTGTTTTTTGACGTGGAGCAGTGAACGGTGCTAAGCTAAGCTAACTGTCTTCTTGCTCCAGCTTCATATTTAGCGTAGAGATATGAGAGAGGCATCAAATAAGCATATTTCCCTAAATGTCAAAATAGTCCTTTAAGTTCCTGAGGTTACTTCTGCCTTTCTGTTCCTCCTGTCTCCCTTTCAAACAGTTTCGCACTGTTGGTATAGACCTCACAGTCGGTCCAAACTTTCAACGGTTACAGCTTCCTGCTTTTCTCTAAAGAACTCAGCAACGCTCTGAAAAACTGTTTTAAAACAGTCTTACAGACTTCTTACAGACACTTAAAGGGTAACTTGGGTATTTTTCAGTCTGGAACCTATTTTCCCATTAGTCCCTAAGTGATTAATGGGGAGAGTGGTGCCGGTCTGAGACCTACAATCTGGAAATGGCACTTCTGGTTCCCTCGTGTGGAAGTCAATGGGTTTTTAGTTAGATGTTTAAAATAAAGTCTGTGGTTAACACAAGCTTTAGAGATTTTAAAGTTTTGTTCTACGTTATAAAATACATCAATAAATACCCCACTTGTGAATTTTGAAGCCTTTACGTGTCTTCAAAAAGGCGGTGGCTAAATGAGAGTACTAAACGTCATCACGCCGACTCGTCCGCCTTTATCTTAGTGGTGGTGACGTGAAGTCATGCGACCGTGGTGTGGTTCATTTATAGCCTAACGTTAGCTTCTTCTGCCGATTGCATTCCCCGCTTCAAAAATCATAAAAGTGATGTTCATTTGCGGAGATTATCTCGCTGAACTAATTTGCTTTTTGTCGAGGGAACCAGGGCGATTCTAACTTCCTGGTTGGTCTACAAAAATACGTCAACCTTGCAGCCGTCTATGTACATCCACCAAAGTGCTTGTTTTTTTCCACGGACAAGTTCAGATTGTTGTTATAAGCTGTAGGTGTTTTGAGGGGGGATGCTATCGCCCTTGTCAACAAAATGACCAAAATGCATCCCCCTTTTTTTAACCTGCCACCCCCCCTCCATCTCCTAGTAGCAGCGAGAGTGCAGGAGCAGAATATGTGAGTCTGCCTGACTCAGTGATCCTTTATCTGACTGAGGTTTGTGCAAGTTAGTAGCCTCCATCGGGCGCAGCTGCACCGCTTTCCAACGACTCAGCTGCCGGAGCAGATTGCAGTCGATGCTTGTAACTATGTGACCTAATTTTTGGTGGGAACATTGAAGAAAATGACCAAAAGCCACATGACACACAGGAGCCATTTGAGGCCGCTGCATACGTAATTATCATCACAGAAAAGGCTTCCTGTAATGACTGTAATCAAAACTAAACTCTGCTCCTAAAACATACTTCCTTGTTGTTGCCGTGTCTCTTTCAGCCTGGTGAGAAAGTCATGGTCATTCCTTCGCTCTCTGATGCTGAAGCTGCTGAGCTCTTCCCCAACGGTGTGACCACGAAAGAGCTGCCTTCTGGGAAGAAGTACTTGCGCTACACCCAGCCCTGAAGAGACGCTCAACATTACATCCTTCTCTAGTTTACTGCTCTTTGAGAAAATGGAAATCATTGGGTGATAATTTACATGTAGAACTATCCAAAAGCAGAGATGCACTTATCTAGTTTAGTGACTAATATCACACAATGAAAGAATGAACCAGAAGTATTTATAGTGTCATATT
This sequence comes from Sebastes umbrosus, assembly GCF_015220745.1. NCBI lineage: Eukaryota > Metazoa > Chordata > Actinopteri > Perciformes > Sebastidae > Sebastes > Sebastes umbrosus. Next base: position 23,437,963 of record NC_051273.1, on the reverse strand, counting down.
CCAGTGCCTTGTTTCCTTCAATAAACAAACTTTTCACACATGTCCTCTGAATCTTTGAATCTTTTCACTCTGTTAACAGTTTGGTAACAGCTTCCTCTGCTTTGACTCACTGTACCACTAGATGTCCCTCTACAACCTAAACTAGAAATGTAATTTTGCTGCAGTACCATTTTATATCATTAGGTGGCAGTATATGCACAATGATTGACCCTCTGATGGTATCCCCTGACAGCAATTAGGGTGAAAGCACCAAACCATTGCAGAGATGGGGAGTGGTGCCACATGTAGTGAAAAGACTAGTTTATTTACATTTCCATGAATTACAAAAGAGGATTGAACCACATCAAGTTGATCTACTTTCAGCGATGTTTCTCAAAGTACAAAGTGCGCTTTACAAACCCCCCCCCCCCTTTTACTCTGCATTTTTAATCATTTTGCCAACTCAGCATTACAGGCTAATGCCCTAGCTGTCTAAATGTCTTAATGCACAATGGATTAGTCTTTTAAATTGATTGTTCTGTTTGTTCTATGCTTCATGTCAAGGCTTTTTAAATGCCATTCTCCAGTTGAAGTTCAGCAGCTGCACAGCCAAAGATGTGGTAGTGGAAAGTAACTAAGTACATTTACTTAAGTACAAATTTAAGGTACTTGTTCTTTGATTATATCCATTCTATGGTGCTTTATACTTCTACGCCACTAAATTGCTACATTGATATGACGGCTGTAGTTACTGGTTACTTTACAGATTAAGACTCTGCATTTACATTTCCCCTCTAAAAATCTCATATGGGTTAATTTAAATGAGGTTCAGGAACAAGACCACGCTTCTCTCCCTCGCTAATTCAATCACCTGTGACTCGTTAATTCCACCACCTGCGCCTCACTAACTCAATCACCTGTGCAGACTTATATGGGTGTGTCTAACCCTCCTTTCTCCCGTGTGTCTCAGTTCTCACGGCCGCCATGTTTCTACAGTAGCCCAGAACAAACATACCAAACACAGGCCCTAATAGGACCATTTGTGTTTTCTCGTCGGCCACCATAGTTCTCCTACACACTTGGCACATGGGAGAAGTTTCAGTTGGTTGCAAGCTGCGACCTCACCGCTAGATGCCGCCAGATACTGCACCTTTTATTAAAGGACCTGCATACTTGTTCTACCACTGAAAATGAGTTACTGAAGTTCTTTTATTAGCGTGCTTGAATAACACATTAGGATTAATTACACAAACAGCACAGGTTATAACATCAGGTTATATATAAGAGATTTCATAATGTCGAGCATGCATTTTTGAGAATAATAAATGTATGTTTATTTAATTTCAACTCAGCAGAATCATGGCTATATAAAACCCATACACTGACCTGTATTGCTCTGCAGGAACTGGACTTGTTTGCACTGGCACTTCAATCACTTTTTGCCTGTTGGGCTACTTGGTATGCTGGGGAAGTGAACTGTCCATATCACATCATTTCACATTCATGTGTTTCCTTTTTGTGTCCGTTTGCTTGTTTTTCTTTGCACTCCTTGAACTAAGCTATGCACTGCATTGAAAATAATTAAATATCTTGTAACTATAAAGCTTCTCATCACATCTCAGTGTTGCAGACGCAGATGAAGGACTGAACCGACAGTAAACACATCTCAGCAGGTCAGCCTCAACTGTAGATGACACTGAAGCCAGGACCGAGGTGTAGGTTTCCTCTGTGAGTTATTCAACCCTCACGACTGCATGGCTGAGGATCGTATTAATTACTTCAAGTAGTTTGAAGGTGAACACTGATCTCTCTCACACACACACATGCACACGCACTCTGGCCTCGCATTCACACTGAGGAATGCTGAGGTCAAAGAGAAAGATGGGATTCCCTTTGAGTGAGGAGGGAGGCAGAGAGTGAGCAGAGCCAGATACAATATCGTCGGGCCCTCCTCCTTTTCACTCCTGTCATCCACACAATGTGAACTGGAATGTTATTCTTCTTTTTTTTTCTTTTTAATCAGATGCTCACTTAACAGAATCGCCCCATAAGGGTTAAAGAAACAGTGCCTTATTGTGTTTTTATATATATTGTTCCTTCTGCAGAGCTTCTGTGTAGAGACGGAAACATTCTTCTGGACAAAAACGCTGCATGCTGGCGTCTCAAATGTGAGATGAAAGTACAAGTATTCATCAGGTAACCCTTGCCCTCCTCCTCCTCTCCTTGCCTTCTCTGGTGGCTGTTTTGTCCTCAGGAGTCGTCCAAAATAACACCCACACAGACGCACCGTACTGATCAAATGCATTTCTCAAATTCCAGACTACAATAGCCAGTGCCAGAGCATGAGAAGCGCTTTGGGTGTCAGACGCTGGCTTTATTGCCCAGTACAAACCCCCCCTCCCCTCTCCTCCCTCCCGTCATCTGCCACCCCTCACTTCTTGGCGATCGAACCAACTCACCCCACCTCGCCTCGGCAACATTACATGTAATACAACACCAGCCTGAGCAGGTCTCACAGGGCAAAACACAACACACCAGCTGCTGGTCTCTCTCTCTTTCTACCGTTCTCTATAACACACACACACACACACACACACACGCACGTACGCACACACACACACACACACACACACACACACACACCATACTACTGATCAAAGACATAAGCAGCGCTCTGAAAGGAGTGGCCTCCCACCAAACTCGCCTTATCTCAGAGAAGAAGATGTTTTCCTCTCAGAAGCACCAGTCTCCAATTTTCCTGAGATAACCAGGAGATGATCCGTACCAGCAAAACAAGCTCGAAGCCAGTAGCTCCATTAATCTTACTGTGATGATTCAGAGGCTAGTTTGACATTTTCAGGAATTCGCTGCAGAGAGTTAGATGAAGACTGACATCACTCGAATGTTTGTACGCTAACTAGGAAGCTACAGCCATGGATGGATTATTGACCAGGCCTACCGGGGACAGGCCCAAGGGGTCAGGGGGCCTAACTTAAAAAATGTCACTGAAAAAAAAAAAAAAACACAAAACGACAAAGAGATGCTAAATGACCACAAACATACACAAAATGTCTACAATGAGACATAAAACAATCACAAAGAAACGTAAAACGTCTAAAAAGAGAAGCAAAATGACGAAGAGATGCAAAATGACCTCAAAGAGACGCGAAATTACTAAAAATAGATACAAAACGACTACAAGGAGATGCAAAATGACCTCAAAGAGATGCAAAATGACTAAACATAGATGCAAAATGACTATAAATAGATGCAAAATGACTAACAAATAGATGCAAAATGACCACAAAGAGACGCAAAACAATCACAAAGAGACGCAAAATTACTACAAAATAGATGCAAAACAACTGCAAACGATCCAAAATGACTACAAGTAGTTGCAAAACGAATAAAAACAGACATAAAAAACTACAAATGGATGTAAAATTACTGAAAGATGACTCTTTGAGTTTGGGTGTCTTGTTCTAGGGTGGGGGGTCTCTTATATGTCTGTGCCCATGGAGCCCATTGTCTCATAATCCGTCCATGGCTACAGCCGGTTAGCTTAGCTTAGCATAAACACTGTAAACCTTGGGAAACAGCTAGCCTGGCTCTGTCCAAAGATAACAGAAAGCAAATAAGCCCATTTCCCCAAAAATGTCATGACTTAGAGAGGGAGCAGCAGAAAAAAAACCCAGCATGAACACACACGCTCAGTATGTATGTTTCTGTGTATGTGTGTTTATTCATGAGCATGTGCTCGCTATGGAAGAGGTCATTATTCCCATGCTGTGTGCCAGGCATTGAAGCTGCCCCTGACCTGCGGGTTAACAAGCCAGAGACCAGAGGAGCTACAAAACACACACATGCACTCACACATATGCCGAGCTATGGCTTGATGCTTTCCAGACGCGCCCTCTCTTTCTCTCCCTCCTACATCGCCTGGCACTCTCGCCCTCTCCACATCTCCCACACACACACACACTAGCACCTCCCCCGTCTCACTCAACCCCGCTTATCAAAGTTTTTTTGCTTCCTCAGCTTGTCTTTCCCATGCACAGACAAAACACTGCCAAACTCTTCTCTTTGTTTCTTCCTCGCTCATGATGATCTGAAACTCCTGCAAAAACCTGTTGGCATTTCTGTGCACCAACTTACCAAGTACGACTAAGAGAGGCGGTAAAGATAGATGAACAGACTGAAGGTCAGACATACAAACAGAAACACGCGTGCTGACCTCAGGATTTGGCTGAACTTTAAGAGGCATTAACCGCCTTCGCATTCGCCACCCGCCACCCTTGAGCTTCCCTCATTCCTGCTAAAGCACGGGTCAACGAGCCATTCAGCAGACCCACGCACACACACCTGCACACAGAGGCGAAGACATAATGATAAAAGTGATGAAAGTGTATGATCCGAGTGCCTAGATAAATGCCATTGTTTTGATGGCACCTCGTAAATACAACATCCAGACAGGCTATTACTGCGGAGCAGGTTAGGGCCAGTTAGTGCAAGGTGATGGATGAGAAGGTAAAAGTGCAATCACTCTCTGTGCTTATCTTTATCTTTCTCTATCAATATCGCTGTCTTTCTCTCGCTTTCTGCTCCCCCCCCCCTCCGTTCTCTCTATTAGAGACACATTGATCACCAACCGCTGGCATATCACCTGAGTAATGGCTAAGGGTGTCTGGGCTTTAAAACAACCCCAGTAGAGCGCCAAGAGCTTCATCTTGGCGACAAGGTAAATGGCTGTTCTCATAATAAAGTGTACCTCTCTATGTGTGTGTGTGTGTGTGTGTGTGTGTGTGTGTGTGTGTGTGTGTGTGCGATCATAACGCAGGGGACTTTGCCATTAAGAGGAGACATCAAACACAACCCAATAAGGATCCCAGACCACCAGACCTGCCACAAAGCGTAGCACTACTAGACCACTTTAAGTCATTAATAATGTCTTCAGCATGTGTGTGCGTGTGCGTGTGCGTGTGTGTGTGTGTGTGTGTGTGTGTGTTTTAGGTTCCTAAAGCCACACTCTCAGTATTCTCAAGGGATATGTACACTTTAACCCTTTAACTTACTTACTTTCTTGCTAAGTGTTAGATGAGATACCACTCTTTTGACTGTCCGGACCGTCATACACAGAGCTAGCAGACGATACAGCTACAGCTACAACCAAGCCTCCAGGAAGAGCGCCGGGCTTTGGAGCAAATTTTACATAATGGCCAAACAGTGGAAGTAAAAACTTACAGGTCTTTCACATCATCACTTGATGCCATTGGGCCCAAAAATACTTATTCCCATAGACTCACACTGGAAAAGGGATCAGCAGATAATTTTTTTAAGTAAATCAACTTCCCAGTATGAACTCTTGAATAGCCCTTATTCAAATCATTAGGTCCTAAAAATTGTAAAATGCACTAATAGCTGAATCCAGAGTTATTTCCCTTCCTCTGTTCATGTGAATGAGACCCAGACCGAGTCTTGGAGGTGGAGTTAAAGGAAGCGCTACTGCGCCTGCTCTATGGGCCCAATGGATGCGGAAGTTCGCCGGAAGGTAATTTTATACTCTTTAGTTTTTTTTTGTTGCTTCATGCGCCACTGACAAACTTTCGTAGGAATGAATATGGCCTCCAACGCTGTATCCAGTTCTCTTTATACATCCGTGTCTACAGCCAGCAGACATTACAGTAGCTTAGCATAAAGACTGGAAATGGGGAAACAGCTAACCCGGCTCTGTCCAAAGGTAACGTGAGAGTGGCGTCTTCTGATCTAATTCTCGGCAAGAAAGTGAACAACTGTATAACAACTGTTTAATAACTATTGGTTGGAAATGATCTTATTTGACACCGTATCTTGCTATCTATCTCTTGCTTCACCACTCACTTCCCATGTGCACACACATTCTTCACACTGGCTCTGCTATTTTCCAAAATGACCTACGCCACTCCCACAACACTAGTTTTTTTGCCCGACGTCAGTCACATTCCTGTTTTGCAAGACTTCACTAGATATAACTTTGTTTTTTGTGCTTCCGTGGAGTTTGTTGTGGTCGTTTGTTGGCGTCAGCGGACTACATATCTAACCGAACGCTAGCTATGGTTGCATGCTGTTAGCCCTGTAGCGGAGCTAAAAATAAAGACACTCGTGAGTGTGCATGATGTCACGTACGTTGGATTTGAATTTGGAAAACCGGCCTGTATTCTTCATATTAAAAGCAGTCTACAGGCTGATGGAGGAAACCCAGAAAGTCATGGAAGGTCTCATTTTCTAGGTTAGGTTACAACCTATTCACACATTGGCAATCAAAAATTATTAAAAAACATTTATACGGATAAAATCTTACATACAGTCCCTTTAAAGAATAAAGTATAAAGAAGTATTAAAAAATAGACTTAAAATGACTCATAGATCCATTACCAATAATCAAGTTAATAGAGATCTAGGAACCATGTTAATTCTCCCAGTATTAACAATCACGTTGACCTGGTCCTCATGCTCACACTGAAACCTCACTTGAACTTTACAGGAAAGGAAGTGGACATGCCAAAAAACTTGTGTGGAACACAAACCTTTGAACAAAATAAAGCAGAGAGGAAAAGGATAGAGACCTCACAATTCCAAACCCCTGTTGCTGTTTTATTTCCTCCCTCTGTGTTCTTTTCCACTGGTTTATTTTTCTTTAAGCAGAGGGCAGTCAGTGTGAGAGGGCAGAGGCTGCATGTGAAACTTGCCGCTGGGGGAACAGAGAGCGAGTGCCACGTTCATGTGTGTGTGGGATGTGTGATGTGTGAGAGTGTGTGTGCGTGGCAGTGTGTGTGTTTGTGTGTGATGTGTAGGGGAGAGCAGAGGAGGAGGAGGGGTGAAAGAACGGGTGGAGGTGAGGAACGAGAAGAAATTGGAAGAAGAGAGAGAGCGAGGGAGGTTGAGAAAAAAGAGAGAGGTGACATGCCGTTACCATAGCAACTGTTTAGGGTTTGGATGATTTTCCCAAACCATAATGGGCTAGTTCTGAGCATAATGAAACCAGTCTGGCTTTCCTGGCTCTCACACCCCGGGTCATGTGTACGCACACACACACACACACACACACACACACACACACACACGGAGAGCTGAGAGAGTGACACATGTTTTGCTTTAGTACTTGTTTATGTTCATCCAACAGTGGGAGAGCAGAGCCATGGTTAACTATCAATTAAAGCGATGATCATAAAACAAGCACTAAATAAATAAACACTGCCAAGCTAACACAGAGCAGGCTGTTCTCATTCACTGTTCGAACTTACACCTACGAGAAGTGATGCACTGTAATTCATATATAACCCACGTAATCGTGAGCCAGGTGACGTAGTATAAAGAGCGACCATGGATGATTTTCATTATGCTAACTTTATGCCTCCTCGCGTCCTCTCTTCTCCCGCAACTCTCTGCCATCATGGAGGATCGTCCAGTCCCTTAAATGCATATCGAGGAGAAAAGGAGAGAGGAGCTTCGAGCAAGGAGGTATAGGACCAGCATGCACTTGGGTGGCCCTATGTTTTTTTTTTACTTTATGTAGTGGTCATTTATCAGAAAAATCAAACTTCAAAGTTTCTGTGTTTCTTATGATTTATTACTCAATAAAGAAGCAAGCAAACGAAAGAACAAAGAAATCACGGCTGTCACTGCCTCTGTTGCTCTGGTAAAAAAAACATAGGCCCACCCAGGTGCATGCTGGTCCTATACCTGCCTAAATATATGCCCACAGTGTTAACCAGTACACAAAAATTAAATACTACTTATTGCAAAAAACTAGAAAAATAATTAAACAAAACAAATACCAAAAAAATCACGATGAAAATGTAATGTAAATAAAGCAAACATCTAGAATAATAAATCAAACAATACTGCTTATTATTAGTAAAACAACAATTAAATACTAACAAATAAATCCCTCCTACAACGGGTGTATCCTGCGCGGACGTCTTTTATCAAGTGGCGTGACAAATAAATGCAGCACCTCCACGTGTGACACACAGTTTGAAGCAACTGACGTCGCTTAAGAGCGACGCTATGGAGCCAAGGATTTGTCATTCGGCAGCTTCGGCTCCTCTTTCCTCACGTCTCTTCCTCGTGTCGCTCTCTCACATCCTTGCTGGGAGGAGTTCAATTCAATTCAATTTATTTTCATATGGCGTCAAATCATAACAGAAGTTATCTCGAGACGCTTTTCATATAGAGCAGGTCTAGACCGTACTCAACAAGAGATCTTCCATTAGCATGCATTGTTATGCGACAGTGGCAAGAAAAAAACTCCCCTTTAACGGGTAAAAACCTCGGGCAGAACCCGGCTCTGGGTGGGCGGCCATCTGCCTCGACTGGTTGGGTTTTGAGAGAGGGAGAGCTGAGACGCAAGGAAGAGATGCGAGTGAGGGAAACGTTAGCATAATGAAAAATCTGCGTATATGGAGGAGGTCGGGCAGGATGGACGGGTCAAACAAAAACGTAAATTTCACCCAGGAGAACGCTGCTGTCAACGTTAACTTATTTTACCTTACATTTGTTACGTAACTTACATACTTAATTAATGCCACCTACGTAAGTTACATAACAAACGTACTTATTTGAACCCAAACAGGATCTTTTCCTAAACCTGACCAAGTAGTTTGGGCTTGCACAGGCGCACTGATCATTCGTGTTGCTGGACATCAGAAAACACACGAAAAATGACAAATAACTTCTTGTAAAAAAAAAATCAACTGTTGTATGAGGATACATTGCATAGAGAGAGGCAGGGAAAGAGAAAAAGAACGATGAAATATTAGTATAATATCACAGCTGTTCCCGAAAAATATGTTTTTTTAATAACAAAGAACATCCGAGTGCTTTAAACTATAAAGTTCTCTTAAACTCTAGACAAACCCACCTGAACATCACAAGATATAAGACACCAGTTCTTTGCTACATTCGGTTTAATATAGTGAAGAGCATATATATATATATTCCTTTCTCATGTTATAATGTATCTTGCAGGCTTCGCCCCACCAGGAACCAGTGAGTTTTCTGGGTTACTGCTTTCAATAAGTACGCTTATAAAACGTTGTGTGTTAATGGGGCTTTAAGCCAGCATATGCTACACATGGAGAGTAACAAGTCTCTATGTGTGCGTTAAAGAAGTTTGGAGGTTTGTGTCAAAGTGTGTGTATGTGAGTTAATGTCTCCTCTGTCTGAGTATAATGAGCTCCCCTGGGCCTCCCTCACCTTCCACCCCTCCCTCCACGCCTCCCTCCCTTCTCCTCCTTTCCCCTAAACTTGGCCCTATTAACCCCTCGCTTCCCCCTGTATGTTTATTTAACTAGGGGATGGTGGCGAGTTAAGGTGAGTCGACCGCCTGTACACATGTTTATTTATACATTGGTAGGGCTGAGGATTTGAGGAGGAGGAAATGGGGGGCGAGAATGAGTTGGTGTGACTTTGATTTTTGTGTTTGGGTTCTAACAAATGTGTCTGCTGGGAACAAAAAAGACAAGGAGACATCAGCTTAGACGTCGGGTCAGTGGCTTCACACCTTGGACTGACCCAGTGGCCATGATGCAGAGGTCAACTCTATTGCTAACATGCTGAACATGAAGCCGCTGCTCTTCACCTCTAGAAAACCACCTGAAACTTTAGGGGATGGAGGGTCAGGAGCTGCCCTTTACCAGCGTCTGTATAGGTGTGTGTGCATCCCACCTCAGGGTGCAGCTGAACATGTGACCAAACTGCTGTCAGCAAACACACTTTGCAAACTAACACTCAACAAAAGTTCATCATTCTCACTGATGGTCAGCGTTTCACTTCATATATTTTACATGACATGGTAAAAGACGTCATTTATGAGCAGCCTGGTCGCACGAAAAGGCGTATGAATGACACAATAATGCACAAGCATGCAATGAGAACGCATTCTTGCTTTTGGCGAGTCATTTGTACGCCATGTAGTCTCTACTGACTGCAATGTAAATGCATCCGTGTACGCTCAGAGCTAGTGACGTAGAATAAAAAGGGAGAAAGGCTGCTTATGGCGGATGGGACAGCAGGTGGATGGGTAAACCAGAAGACCAGTGTTTGAGACCGATGTTTTGTAAGTTACATTAGTGACGTGTTTTTTAGTGATGTTTGTGACGTGTTTTCCGTACTTATGTTACTGTTCCCGTATTTATTGTACTTAGTTTATATACTTTTTTTAAGCCCAACCATGATGTTTTCCTAAATATAACGGTGTGGTTTTGTTGCCTAAACATAACTACGGATGATCCCGTAGTTTTGTTGCGTGGTGTAAATATTACACACAAAAAGCGGCATACAAATGACACGCAAATATCCTAAAATCCGTCCTCATGACACGTGGAATGTCCTTGTAATGTCGTGCTATTTATACGCTTTCCTGTAAGATCATGTTGATCTGAAAGAGATTTTAAGCTGCTTTTCATATGTAACAGGATTGGGTGTAAGACAAAGTGAAAGTACAGCAATCAAAGACAGAGTCAGCTTAACTGTCGTGCAGTTGCTATGCTAACTCAGAAAGCGGATTAGGGTATTTCCCAAAACGTTGAAATATTTCTTTAATACGTAAACAAATAATCTCACAAGAGAAAAACGTATTAACAACATCTTCTTCCCAAAGAGGTGACAGAGAATCATTTTTAACACTATTGCTTCAGGGTTGTAACTTGCAGGGTGAAAGTCGCCTCATGTGTGCCCTCTGAGCTTATCTGTGACACGGAATAACAAACTGAAAGTCAAATATTTGTTGTTTGTTCTCGGATTATGGACAAACCAACCAGATTCGGTGGCAGGTGGCGCAAGAATGGCACAAAGATGTTACATGTTTGAGTAACCCTGGATATTTACAGCTTTCTCAAAGGTCTCAGACGTATTAATTCTTGTTACGGTACAGTATTTGTATAAGGGTGTTTGGGACAGTAGCGATGCGGTCACAAGTAGGGATAAAGTGATTAGACCCGAAGCTCGGTCCAAGACATTCTTTGGCTCTCTGTGTTACTACTGATTTATCACAAATCCTGTTAAATGTCACACATATCCCACAGGGTTACACTCTAAAAAAAAGGAAATGTGAATTAAAAAGAATGCAGCTGTGTTCATGTGTTTTCTGCTCCTATTGTGTGATTTATCCACCTAAGAGACTGCAGTTGTAAATATAGGATAAGTGAAGTAGGTTGCATCAGGTAGGTTATTGGCCCTCTGACAGCTTTTTTGGGGGGGATTTTGTTTTTTGAACAGCTTAAGTTGGGTCCAGTTGGAGGTAGAGCCGGGGGGGTTAGTTCTCAGAATAGCAGTGTTACTCACCAGGGATTTCCCCGTTCTCTTATCACCTGCACCCAATACTTTATCCCTCCCCCTGCTGCTAGTTAGCGGGTGCCATTTAGGCCTCTTATAGCAGGATTAGTGCCATGCTTCCACCTCAGTGCACCTGATCTCAGTCCAGTCGTCTCGCGGTGATGACATAACAGCCAAGTTGTCTAAGGGATTTGATGCAATAAAAACTTGTGCAAACAGGACAGGAAAATCTGTAAGACTCCTCACTCTGTTTTTTTTTTGTTTTTTTTTAAAAAGCAATGTAGCCAGCGGATTACTGTGTGAAAGGGCAAAGCTATTTTGGAAGTGACAATCTGATCGGACTGATACTGAGAGAGGGAGCAGGAAATGAAAAGAGAAAGAAACAGAAGAGAAAGAGAAACAGACAGAAAGAGAAAGTGGTGGAAGAAGTATTCATATCCTTTACTTAAGTAAAAGTACTAATACCGCACTGTGAAAATACTCCACTAGTAAAAGTCCTGCTTTAAAAGCTGTACTTAAAGGACCAGTGTGTAACAATTAGGGGGATCTATTGGAAGAAATGGAATAAAATATTAATAAGTACGTTTTCTTTAGTTTATAATCACCTGATAATAAGAATCGCTACCTTAGAATGAGCCATTTACATTATATCTAGGGAGTGGATCCTCTCCATGGACTCTGCCATGTTGCACCGCCATGTTTCTACAGTAGTCCAGAACGGACAAAGCAAACACTGTTAACTTTTCCTGCTTGAGCTGGAGTCGATAACATTAATCACTCCTGTTACCGCTGCTCTCTCTTTCTTGCTTCACTACTCACTTCCCTCGTACACACGCACTCTCGCTCTGCTCCAAATGACCTATGTTACTCTTACAACGACTGGCTCTAGAGAGGGCCATCCCCGTTTTCACTCCGGCCACCGTAGCTCTCCAACACGCTTGGCACACGAGAGAGGCTTCAGTTGGTTGCCATCTCCTCACCTCATCGCTAGATACCGCCAGATCCTACACACTTGACCTTTAAAGGGGACATGTCATGCTCATTTCAAGCTTCATAGTTGCATTTTGGGTTTCTACAAGAACATGTTTACATGCTTTAAGGCTCTGACACACCAAGACAATGATTAGCCATCGGACACTTCGGGGCCGTTGGTGAGAATCTGTCGGCTTAGTTTTTGCGATGTGTCTGTCCGTGTCGGAAGCTTTTCAGTGGATTCAGCATGTTGATTCGTCCACGTTTTAGCGTATGTCTCTCTAAGCCCCCCTCCTGAAAAAGCCCAGTCTGCTCTGATTGGCTCGCGAGAAAAATATGACGCACCTTTGCAAAGGTAGTTCTCAAGCTGTGGGCAATGATATATTCTAAAGAGCCTGCATGTGACATAGGAACTGGAGACACATCTGAATGTTGAATCACATGTTCTCTGATCCAGACAGCCCATAAAAAACTGACTGCGTTGTCTTATTTCACAGTTTGTGGGTTGGTAGACACTCCAGATACCTTAAAGTATGTGCACATGATATGTCCCCAGTATGTAATTATTATCAGCAACATGTACTTAAAGTACTTAACTGTGCAGTATAATGTTCCCTGTCAGTGTTTTACTATTATATATATAATGTTTCTGGATTCATATTACTGCTGCATTATTAATGTGTATGTTACTGCTGTAGATGTTTTTAACTCCTTTATATACTGTTGGCTCGTTTAATCTACAGCAATGCATCATGGTCTATAAGATCACTATGTGTTTGTAGCATCGCTGTCCTGTGAGAACCACGTGTCTCTAAAAAGTTTTCAGTGGCTCAGGTTTTCAGCTTTGTGACGGTGCATTTCAGCTGATCCAAGAGGCTTTTTAAAGAGTTTATTTAGCTTATGAAGTAGGAGAATTTTATCAACACATAAAGGAACACTTCATCCTTCAGTTTATCACAAATATTCAACATCATCATACTTTTTCCTTCTACTTTTAGTACGCATTGCAGCTGCCCTTACAAAGTACGTACTGTTGCATGCACAATGCATGCAATTGGGACATATTTCATTGTCATAACATTGCGCCTTGAACTTTGACCCTCTTGCTCATACAGGTATATCTGCTGCGCAGAGGATTGTGGGTCAGAATAGCCAGAAAAACATGCTGGCTTGCATACTGCAAAATGCAACCGGATACAGTAGGACATCCTGGTATTTTTGGCATACTGCATTTGACATACTTTGGGACATACTAAATATTTTTCTGGCATACTAAATAATATGGTATTATGGGTATTGGAACACACAGATGGTTTTCACCGGAACAGGAAGGGGATGAAAAATTATAATCTGAAAAGTAACTAAAGCTGTCAGATAAATTGAGTAAAAAGTACAATATTTACCTCTGAGATATAGCGGAGCAGAAGTATAAAGCTGCATGAAATAGAAATAATCAAATACAAGTACCTTGAATTTGTACTTAGGTAGAGTACTTGAGTGAATGTACTTACTTAGTTACATTCCACCACTTGGAAAATATGTACAGACAGACAGAGACAGACAGCAAAGGTGAGACAGGGCGACGCCAGTAGGAAATAGAACGAGGTGGATGGAGGTGAAAGGCAGACAGAAAAAATCCCAGGTCTTTTCAAGTGTTGCCGCCCAGCGTTGGTGAAGTCTCAGAGCTGCTGCCAGGGTGCCGTTCTCAGTGCCACTCCAGCACAGTGAGCCTTTGTAACTGTGGTTCTCAGAGAAACTCAGGGCCGCTCCAGCTGGCCCGTACCCAGCCAGGTTTTCTCATGCCGGGGCACTGACAATCAGGCACGGTGGGGTATAGTGGATACGGGTGAATTATTTTTACTTTCCAAAATAGCAACTAAAATCTACTTGATACCATTTACAGAACACGCTGGGCACAAGCTACACATCACGTATCCAGCGTTTTAACAGCAAACAGAGCCCTACTTTTTAAATAGAGGTCTTTGTTTTATTGCATTCACTGTGGTTACTACTCTGCTGGGAGCTCTAAATACAGCAGAAACAATACTTATACTGTACCACACTGAATAGTGTTACATACCAATACTACCACTCTGTGTTGAGAGGCTCATGTTTGGCAGCTCCAAGTACTTGACATTTTAACATGGATGGAAAGTAATCTAATCACAAGAACCTACATTAATGGGCTTGAAAAACTTGTTTTATGACTTTTTTGACATTCTGAAATCTGTTATTCTACCTTTTTAGGGTACACACTACAGAAGAAGAAAGACAATTTTGGGCTCGATTTCCCCATCCCAAGAATCATCAGCAAAGCCCCGATTTTTTGTTGGTTCTAAATATTATCTTTCCAGATATTCTTGTGGTGTGAGGTATGTTAAGAGTGTTTTTTTACATCCCCGATCGGCTTGGAAGTCCATCCTGGCCGCACCAATTTCAAATCGCAAAGATTAAACAGGTTCAATATTTACAATCGGATATCCTGTTGAGTGCGGGGAACCCCGAGGACAGCCGATGACGCAGTCACGTGGGAAAGAACGATAGCCAATTAAAAACCAAGCTCATTAAAGCTGATATCCCTTTTTTTTGAGTCAGGACTCTTTTTTGGCCAAATCGTTGCTCTCCACACACTACAGGAACAAAACTGTTAAATTTAACATAACATGTCGCTATGTGAGGGGTCTGTCACATTTTCAAAATCTTCTAAGATTTGAAAATATCTTTTAGAGTGGGCCAGCTTTTACACTTAAAAAGATTTTTGATTGCATACCAAACTACTAAGTTCCAGTCGGGAGGAAAATCCATTCAAAGTCGCTATAATCAGCATTTCTATATTAAACAATGGATACTTGCCTGTGAAAGGGGTCGCTTTCACAGAGAATTATCACCCGATTCAGCAGTTTCTCATCTATCAGCTCATTGTTTTGGCTATCCGGCCTTTAACTTTACTGTTTTGGATCAGTTTCACCCCAGTCATTAGTCTAATTTTCTTCCTTAGCACACAGCTGTTCCCATCGGACAGATAAAGTTAGGGACTAGTGAACATATAATACTTAATGTAGTCGAGCATTTAGCAGCTAAAGAGACAGATATTTCCCTCAGGAGTTGGTAGAGACCAAAAACAGAGCTAAAAGTAGAGTTAATATTGGACTCCAATAACGCGACTCCAAATGAATGATAATGTTGCTCCATAACTGTTGGATGTATAAATAAGCAACTGTTTGCTGACAAGTTCGCCATATCAACTTAAAGGGGGCATATAATGCTCATTTTCAGGTTCATACTTATATTTTGGGTTTCTACTACAACATGTTTACACTCTTCAATGTTAAAAAAAAGCATTATTTTTCTCATACTGTCTGTCTGAATATACCTGTATTCACCGTCTGCACATCTGATCTAGGAAACTCACAACAAACTGACTGGGTTGCCTTATTTCACAGTTTGTGGGTTGGTAGGCACTTGAGATACCTAAATGTATATGCACAAGCACTGAAAACGTGAGTTTTTCCATAATATGTCCCCTTTAAAAGTTGATAATATCTCAATGTTGTGTTCACAGCTTGTTTCCGCTGCTCCCAAATGGCCAAAAATTCTGTTAATGGAGATTGAAATTTCCTTTAGAGGAATATATGATGAGCCCAACTTTAACCACCTGATTTAAAATGTAGGTAATTTGTGAAAAAGGTGGTGACAGCTTTGGAGAACATCACTGAACTGACGAGGGATTAATTAGCTCTGTGAGATCTGGTGACATTGATGGCCTTAGCAAATGATTCACATTATTTTCACACTCATCAACCCAGTCAGTGACTACTCAGGGCCTCTATGGAAGCATCTGTTTCTCCACTCATTTATTCAGGTTTTCCTTTTCATTTATCACCACCTGTCTGTACTGTAGCTCATGGCTGACTGGAGAAAAGCAGAGCTGTCCTAAAAGTTTGAAATGACCCTCATCAAAAAGCAACATCCATCATTCAGTAATGTGCAGTCTGTCCGTTTTGTCAGAGTTAAGAGGTGAAAATAAATCACAGCTTAAAAAGCAGAGAGACAACAGGAGGCTTAACAACAACCCTGCAGCTCTCCCTCCTCTCGTTCTGCACAGATGCACAGATAAGAGCAGACAATACACTTCTTTGACCGCAGACGGGGAGGAGAGGAGTTTGACTGATGAGCACGCGCACACACACACACACACACACACACACACATTATCAGGCTTGTCGAGAGGTTTGTGACAGGCACATCTCCGCGAGTGTGTTATCATCTCTCTTTATGAGTTGCTGACAGGAAGTATAAGGCTGCACTCTAAATTACACGTCTCTGTGTCCGCAATCCTGTCTGCTCAACAAAACAGTCGCTTCTTAACCGTCCCTCTGCAAAACAAAGCCTTTTACATTTTATGGTCAAAGGAACAAGTTATTGCAGGTACACGTGCACACACACACACACACATACACACACACACACACACATATACAGACACAGCGATGAGATGTTTGTGATGGAGGAGTGTGTGTAAAACAAGCAGGCAGCTGAAAGGGCACTTTGCCACTTGGCACTCGGCCATTTTCCATTTAACGTCCCCTCCTTTCTCCTCCATTTCACCCTGCGTGCATCAACTTGGAGTTATTTCCACCTTGTTCCTCTCTGTCTTTGGAATGCACACTTTTAGATTTCACGACACACCAATCCATCACACCGGAGCGCGTTTACGCGACCCTTGTGTTAGTGTGTGGCCAGATTTTTTTTTAGGACTAAGAGCTCTGTTTTCACCCAATTCGACTGTTATCAGGCCATTAAATAGGCGTTATCAGTCACTATAACCATTATAGATGTGGGTCGTTGGGGGCCTACTACGCCAACTACGCTTTAAAAGTGAAACTTAAAAGCAACATGTTGTAAAACTGAATGAAATGTCATGTTTTGAACACAAACAAAAAGGCTTCTTCAGGTTTAGGCACCAAAACTACAACTTATTTAGATTTAGGCAACACAACTACAACTTCATTAGGTTAAGGCAAAAAAACCCAGTTAGGTTTAGGCAATAAAACTTCAACTTCTTTAGATTTAGGCAACAAAACTACAACTTCTTTAGGTTTAGGCAAAAAGTAACAGTTAGGTTTAGGCAATAAAACTACAACTTCTTTAGGTTTAGGCAACAAAACTACAACTTTTTTAGGTTTAGGCAACACAACTACAACCTTTTTAAGTTTACGCAACAAAACTACAACTTTTTAGGTTTAGGCAACACAACTATAACTTCTTTAGGTTTAGGCAACAAAATTACAACTTATTTAGGTTTAGGCAACAAAACTACAACTTTTTAGGTTTAGGCAACAAAACTACAATTTCTTTAGGTTTAGGCAACACAACTATAACTTCTTTAGGTTTAGGCAACAAAACTACAACTTCTTTAGGTTTAGTTAATAAAGCTACAACTTCTTTATGCTTAGGCAATAAAACTACAACTTCTTTAGGTTTAGGCAACAAATCTACAACTTTGTTAGGTTTATGCAACAAAACTACAACTTCTTTAGGTTTAGGTAAAAAAAACACTTGGCCAAGTTTAGGGAAAAACATAGTGTTTTTGGTTAAAATAATTACGGATACAAAGACAACTGCACATTGTTAGTTTCACATGGGATGCGAACCACAGTCTCCTGGGTGAAAGTCCTTTGTTTTGTGTCCAATCCATTGTCCCCAACCTCCACCCCTTATGGAGTTTCACACTGTCTGTACTACCGCTTCTGCTCCTGTCATAATTACTACGGTCGCTGTTGTGTTCTTTTATACCTTCTTTTGTTGATCTACCATATGAATGGATGATAAAACCTACTAGTGTGTGTAGTAGGCCCCTATTGACCCACATCTATGGGGCTTATAGTGTCTGATAATGCCTATTTAATAGCCTGAAAACAGTCTAATAGACTGCTGTTTCGGTGATCAGATTGTCATCAGAGGAGAGGAGAGGGGGAATGAGGACAGATGTGGAGGAGGAACGAGCAGTGGGGAAGATTAGCTGGGCAGCTGCAGGCGGAGCAGCTACTCTTACAATAGTTTGGCAGGAGTTCACATTTCAGCTTTGTACTGTACCACCCTTCTCTTCAGCTCCTCTCCGTTTGTGCTTTTCTCCGCCTGACCATATCTGCATGAATGCTCTCAAATCAAGTATTTTTAACCATCTTTTCTCCCCCAGTTGAATTCGTGCCTGTCTTTCTCCATCTCCCTCCTACATATCCCCCTTATTGCCATTTGCCAAAACCACAACACACGCTTAAAGCGGGCCTGCAGTCAGTTTCTGAAGGTCAGGTTTGATGTGACAGCAAGTGGGAGGGGGGACTGTTTAAGCTGGCCATGATCCACGAGTCCTCCACAACACAACGTCATGATGAAAGAGAGAGAGAGAGTTGGAGCGAGGCAGTGTGGTGAGTTGAAACTCTATTATCATGATGTAAACATGAACACATGTCCCACAGATGTGGTTACCTGACGCAGAGATAAACCATCACTTTTCTCAATCACCTCCGCAGCCAACGTGCACGTCAGTGTGTGTTTCGCTTTGAACTCACAGACACACATCTATAGCCAGCCGATGGATGACACCGACCTTGAGAACAGATCAATGACTCAAAATTTTATCTATGATTGTATTCTTTTTGACGCATCAGGAGTTTCACACGTGATTCACTTTTTTCCCTCCAAAGTTGTTACGTTTCAATGTTTCGATTTCTCGTGCAGTTAAGTGTGAAAGTGAACCAATAACATTGTAGCCCAAATTATAACAGAATTGACATAAAATCACCAAAAGAAAGTAAGAAAATAGATCTGCGTTTTCATCCATTACTGTTGTGCAAATATTAGGAGTTTAAGAGAACAGTTGGTGGTGCTATTTCTGCAGCAGGGTGCCATTAAAGGATCAGTGTGTAGCATTTAGGGGAATCTATTGCCAGAAATGGAATATAATATTAATAAGTATGTTTTCTTTAGTGTATAATCACCTAATAATACGAATTGTTGTGTTTTCGTTACCTTAGAATGAGTCGTTTATATCTACATATGGAGCGGGTCCTCTTCATGGAGTCTGCCATGTTGCTGTTTCAACAGTAGCCCAGAACGGACAAACCAGACTGTTAACTTTTCCTATTGGGCCAGAGTCGATAACGTTACTCGCTGCTTTCGCCGCCGCTCTCTCTCTCTCTTGCTTCACCACTCACTTCCCACGTACACACACTCTCTATGCTCTGGCTCTGATCCAAATGATCTATGTTACTTTTACAACAACTGGCTCTAGAGAGGGCCATTCTGAAATTGACTGTTTGGGTCGAATAAACACAGACTGCATAAACAGTCCGGTTGTAAAAACTTGCGTGAACATGAAGAAAAAATGAGTCTTAACACCTTAATAAGAGGTGCTGTGGGCAACTTTTGAACCAATCAAACTTTTGTTCTTTAGACAGTGCTGGCTGATTGTTTCCATTGCATTGTTTTTTATTGTTCAGTTAGATGTTTTTCTTTCCGGAACACTTACTTTGGCTTATTTTGTTTTAGTTCTATTGTTCTAATATTCACGACATGTGTTTTTTTGTTTTTGCAAAATCTCAGCCTGTCCAGTCCTTGCCTCGCCATATGTGTGTGGAGCATCTGTCTGTCCACAAAAGAGTCTCACAAAGGACGAGAAAAACCTCCATTTAACCACACACACACACACACACACACACACACACGCACACACACACACAGACACACACACACACACACTCACCAATTCCCCTCAGTGGAAACCTGATCCGCTTCATATTTCCAGTTCAAACGCTGAGAGAAATGCCTGAGAAATGCAAGTTGGTGGAGAGGCTTAGCAACTCAAACAACAGTGGCAGCAGAACCTAATGAACTTTGTGGGAAAAGATGAAAAGAAATTAGCTGCATGGCAGATATAATGTATGTGTGTGAGTATGAATGAAGACAGGTTCCCATAGGGTGGTTTTACTTCTGGGCTTCTTCAACTATTTAAGGAAGAAAACAGTGTGCACAACGATCTCCGAGTACTGAATTTGTGTGTGTGGTTGTACACAGTCAACCATGTGCTTATCTAAAAAATGCAGTAATCGTTGTTGTTAGTATCAAGCGTAATGATTTGTTAAGCGTTTCTCATTGATTTTAATGGACAAGTAATGGGGCACATGTGATAGAGAACCACTGTATACCTTGTTTGTTGGTGGAAGCTGTGATTTGTGACCACAGAAGGTCTTTAGTGCACGACCAGTGTAGTGTAATGCTGTTATCCATCAGGGCGGGGAAAGACGTGACTGAAATCAACCGGTGTTTATTTTCATATCAAATGGACACATTTCGCCGTGAACTTTTAAAAGTCCAAGAAGGCCTGGAGGGATGGATGATGGATAGAGCAGAGGACAAAGAAATATAACAAAGAAAAAGACAAAAGGGGAAGGACAGGGGAGCTGGCCGAACCGTATATATATCCCAACTAATCTCTTTTCAAGGCGCATGGATCTCTGGGCTTTTTAATATTCCAAATGTAGAATAAAGTTCAGGACATTATTCATGTTTATTCCTCTCCATCAGCTGAATGGCCGTGCACTGGCAGGTAGGCAGGCACTCTCTCATTGGAGCAGTGCGAGCTTGCCAAGCTATAAAAGCAGCTATAAAAATCACCTCCAGAACCAGCTCAGATGCCGGCCATATGGGCTGCGAGTTTAACAAGGACAAACTGCACCTCCTCACAGCTGCCTGCTCTCTCGGGTTCAATCCTTCCCTGTTTCTGATTTTTTTTTCTTTCATTCCCTCCCCATGTATCTGAGCTCTTTGTCCCTTCTCCTGGTTAGTCCATAGTATCTGCTTATCTTGTTCTTCTGTTTCCATTGGTCAGTGAATTTTGTTGCCATTGTCTCCTGGTGTGTTGCGGAGCTCCAAGTGAAGAACTGCAATATCACAAAGAATTCCACTTTATAATGTGCCGCTACATTCCTACGACAGACTAAACCATAAAAGTTCAGACTTTTTTCATTTACTGTGAGCATGAAAAATTCACAAAATGTTTGAATTTATTGAGGTTATTGGTGCCATATTGAGCTAATGATGCTAATTCAACAACCCTGCCAACACCCTCAAGGGGACATATTGTGAAAACCTCATTTTTTCTTGTGCACATACATTTGGGTATCTGGAGTGCCTACCAACCCACAAACTGCAAAATAAGACAACCCAGTCAGTTTGTTATTGGCTGTCTACATCAGAAAAGATGTGATTCAACAAGCCATTCAGATTTGGCTCCTCTTCCTATGTAGGCTCGTTCCCAGGGCGTCAAATACCGACACTTTGTCACACCCGTCGGCATGTGATACCGCCACACAAGGCACCCTTTAGCGCCTGTATGTGATGCACCGGGCTTTCCGTTAACTACAATGTAAACCCATCTGCAGCAACTGTAATCTCTCAGAGAAAGTGCGCCGGAAGTGTGGTGAGGTAGTTGAATGAGTGAAAAGACACACTAAGGGCGGGAGGGAGCGGAGGTGGATGGGTCCGACAAACACAAGGCTTTCATCCAAGAAACTAATGTTTGTTTCTCGTCAGTCAAGTTACAACCAGCTGTTCGCTCGAGTCCCATGTTCACAACGTTCAGTTTCATTTTCACTTTACAAATGTAGTACTTTAAGCCTGAACCTGAAAATGAGCACAAAATATCCACTTTAAGTTAATATGGCAAACTTGTCAGCAAACAGTTGCTTATTTACACATCCAGCAGTTATGGAGCAACATTATCATACATTGCGAGTCGTGTTTGTGTCCACCATGAATGTAAGTCCAATATTCACTCTACTCTTAGCTCTGTTTTTGGTCTCAACCAACTCCTGAAGGAAATATGTGTCTCTTTAGCTGCTAAATGCTCCACTACTTTATGTATTATAATTTATATGTTCATCAGCTAGTTGCTGACTGAGGGTGAATATAGGTATATTCAGACAGACAGTATGAGAAAAATAATGTGTTTTCTTTAACATTGAAGCATATAAACATGTTCTAGTAGAAACTCAAAATACAAGTATGAACCTGAAAAAGAGCGTGATATGTCCCCTTGATCGTTGTTTTGTTTTAGTTAATTGAAAAGATATAATTTAAGATGGCGAAAAAAACAACGGGTTTCTTCATCTCTTTTCTTCAGTCATTTGTCAACAATGAGGATTTCAGTCTACAAGTACACTCGTGCCGGCACTTCTCCATCCCCTGGGCCCCTTTTTCCTTTTCAGCCGGGCTTCAGGTCTGCCGCCCTGTCATTAGCTCTGAGCTTTAATTAACGGACACACCTGTCACCACTAGACACAGCAGGTCACACTGGGGACGCTGGGGAATTCCCGCTAAAACTGTACTGCTCATTAGATATTGGAGCCCGCATGTACTGTAGTTGTTGATCTGCTCCAAAGAAAGCAAGAATCTTTCCCCCATCACAGGTGTTGCGGTTGAGGTAGGACTCATCCAGCACGCTCGTGTATGTTTGTACATGAAGTGCAGAGACGAGCGGGGTGGGTGGAGAGCAATGCTAATGGGGACATCTGTGGGATTGGGACTGGGTGCGCGGAAAGCGAGGGGCGGCGGGGTTTGTTGGTTGTCTGCCATGCTAACAAGCAGAGTTAAAAGCCCAGAGTGACAGCCCTATTAGAGGCTAATGGAGGCTGAGACAGCTGAGACCCCGACACACACACACACACACACAATAAAAGACCACCACGCCCAAGAACAACCAAGCGACTCCCCCCTGAGCTCCTCCGCCTGTCTTTACCTTCATCCCTCCTGTCCTCCATCCCTGTAGTTAAAGATCTTTATGGGTGAGGGAGTGGCACAGCGATTGGATGGGCTCTCATGCTATCAGCCATCCCTGGAGGTAACAAAAGGTCAAGGACTCTCATTTTTCATCTCAGCCAATTACCCTCCCATTCCAACCCGGCGTTCCTCTGTCTCTCCATCTGGCCCTGCTGTGCTCAGCCCAGTCCTCTAATCGCATCCATTCTGCCTCACATGAATGCACACATACATACATGTCGCTTGTCACACACACAGTCCCACACTGTCCTTCAAATGAAAAGCTCAAATAGGATGACAAACTGGAATTGTTCAATAAATTAAGTCAAGCTTGATAAAAAATTCCACTCCAATTAACATTCCTCTTCCTACAGAGATCCTCCCGACGCCTCATCCCTCTGTGCTCTGGGCTGTAACAGATTAGCAGACAGAGCCGCGTATTCCTGCTGTACAGTATTCAGTCCCGCGAAGATGGCTGAGACTATGGTCTGGTTGTGTGTTTGGGTTGACCCAGGGAGTCCAGCTCAAGTCCCCGGGGGAGAGGCTTGGTGCAAGGCCTGACCTTCTGGCGCTTTGTGGTATGCTAAATATGTAGAAGGAAACAAGCTGAACATCTATCTGTCTACATAAAAAGAGGGACTGTTTGCCTGCAGGCCAGGATATGAAGGGACACTGCAGAGAGCTGGGCCAATGTTGGGAGCTGTCAAATGTGTGAGTGTGTGCTGGGAGGCAGTGGGGAGAGGGGTGTGGGGGGGGTTGGTGGGGGGCGGCACTAGGCGTGGGTGATGTTGGCGATTACTTCTAAGAGGGACTACAATTAACCCTTAGCTTCTCTGTGACCCTCTCATTCCCATACTTAACCCCTCCCAGAGGTCAGAGGGCAACAGGCTCTAAGTGGCCTGTGGGTCTCTAACAGGGCAAATGAATCTGTGACAGTGAGAAGGAAACAGAAGCCTACAGAGGAGTGTGAACATGGCTGCATCGGTATACATTGGTTCACGTTGTTAGCATTCATGAGTGAGTGAAAGTGCTGTTGCTAATCTTAATATACCTGTTATACTAAATGTTGTGCAGCCAGGTGGACAAATTTGTCGAGTGGAAAGTAATGAATTTCCATTAGGCCACAATAATGAAAAATAAACTTGTCAGTGCATCTTGAAATGCGATACAGAAATGCATCACTGGGCTTTTCCCATTTCCCAGTTTGTACATCCTCGATTCCTTTCCTCACCTCCTCTCCTTGCATCTAAGTCCCGCACACAGAAGATGTGAGCAAAAGAGGCGAGGAAGAGACGCGACGAGAGAGGAGGTTGAGGCAATATGCATTTTACAAATGAGACATCCTCGCCTCGAAGCCGTCATTTTAAAACAACGTCGATTAAATATGACGTGTGGCACAGCTGCATCAGCTTTCCATTGCCACGCCTCTTTTATACATCACGGGTGCCGAAAAGACGGAGGATACACCGGTGTACCCTCGCTTATAGCTCCTCGGGCATGCCTCCTTCCTCCTCGTGCTCGCTTATGCTGAAATTTGCAGGGAAACACTGTAAACTAAACAAGTTAAAATGATGTAAAATGTTAATTGGTTGAATATGAAATGTTAGGGTATGGGAACTACAGTGCAAACTGAAGTTAAAGCATTGAAAGTGTTTGAAGTGTTTGAAGAGTAAACAAGATGAACGTCTACAGACATGCTAGCAGCTCTGTGAGGTTTTTTATTAAAGGCACAGCAGTGCTTTGAGCTAAATGCTAATATACGCTAATTAACATTAAACACAAAGTACAGCGGAGGCTGATGGGAATGTCATCGGTTTTGCAGGTATTTGGTCATAAACAAAAGGACAAATTATGGGACCTGATGATGGCGTTAGATGTTGAGACATTTCACTCAAAACCAAAAATGTCAACCTTATGGTGTCCTCTAAGGTTCTGTTTTCCTTGTTACCAGTTTTCAGTTATCATTTCCTGTTTTATTTTGGTATACTCACCTTTGTTTCTTGTTTGAAATGTTTCACTTCCTGCCCTTGTGTGATTGTCCTCTCCGCCCTGATTGTTTTCACCTGTCCCTCGTTAGCCTCGCTGTCACCTGTCCCTCGTTAGCCCCGCTGTCACCTGTCCCTTGTTATCACCCTCCTCTCATTGTTGGTCTGTGTGCTCTCCTGTGTCTGTGCTAGTTCGTCTTATCTGTTTCAGTGAGCTTTCCAGCCGTAAGTTCCTTGTGTTTTTCGGACCAATCTTCAGTTACCTTTACTCAGATCTTGCCCAGTGTGTCTGGATTCCTTGGCCTGTTTTTGGACTGCTTCCTGTGTACCGAAGCCTGCCATCTAGTAAGACTTTTTATTCATTACCTGTCAGTGTGTCGAGTCTTGCATTTGGGTCCTTTGTCTGTAGGCACCAGTTTGATACATGATGGTGCTATAAGAAAAGTCGGGATCACCAAAGTCATTATAGGAGTCATTGTCTGTGGATATCTGTACCATATTTTTGTGCCATTCCATCAAACAGTTCAGTGTGGATCAAAGTGGTGGACAGACGGACAGATTGCCATGCCTAAGCGCCATGCAGCTAGCATGGCTAAAAATAGTTGAAATGTCAATTGAAGTATAATGTAAGCGTTGAAATCCAACCCGTTCTCACTCCCAACTTGTTAAATGCCACCACTTATTCAGTGCCCCTTGGCGTCTGATATCAATGTGTCTGGTGAGATGCACCAGGCTTTCAACTAACTCCAATGTAAACCCATCCATGTCATTAATAGACGCTCAGTACAACGGATGTAGTATAAAGAGAGAGAGAATGTCTGCGTAGCGCGGTGGGGTGGGAGGTTGAATGTGTCAAACAAACACAGGACTTTCATCTACGCCGCTTTGGTCCCGTGTGAAACCAAGTCAACGTTGACTTATGTAGTTTTATAACTTCCGTACCTTACTAACACCAGTTACGTAACAAACAGACCTATTTTACATAACAAACATATTATTTAACCCAAACCACGTTCTTTCCCTAAACCTAACCCCTCTGTTGTGTAAGTAAACCTACGTTGGAAGTTTATTTTAAAATAACACTATGCATGTAGGATCCTGACAGACCAAATGTGGGTCAAAGAGTATGTTTGTGTGGGACAATGTGGGACACGTTACCAAGGCTGAGAGGTTGTCTCTAACTTAAATAATAAACATTTCTATTCTGCCCCTTATCTTGTAACATCTCTGTGCTTTGCCAGAATGCATCCCTAGATCGGCACAACTCTTTTTGAGCTAAATGTTTCTTATGAGACTCACATGAACTGTGTCGCTTCATGTCGTATCCCCCCCCGTGTGAGAATCGCCTTCCACCAACTTATAAATACTTATAAGTAGCTTCACAGTCTTTGTTGTAGTTGCTCTTCTTTTTCTTTGCGGTAGTTTCCATCATATTCTGCTTAAATCTGCAGAGCTTTGCAATTTTCCCCCGTTGTGCAAAGCGTTGCAAAGACGGTGAAATGTTAACCTGCACTTGACCCACGTGTCCACAGTTTGACAGCAAACACAGCGCCGTGATGACAGCCTTCCCTGCTTTCTTCAGTCATTGGATAAAAGCCAGATTTTAAAAAAAGCGTCTGTCCAGCAGCGGTTTAACTTTTGAAAACTAGAGCCAATGAAAATGTGGGACATCATCTCAATATGTGGGACGTGGGACAAGGGATAAAAATGCTGTGCAGCCCCTCGTAAAGTGGGACACCTGGTCACCCTATATGCATGTAACGAGTGGAAACTGACACGCTGTCCATGACATGTCCAAAACTGACGCTAGGGGTACGTTGAGCATCATAGGGCGGCTGTGGCTCAGAAATAGAGCGGGTCATCCACCAATCGGAAGGTCGGTTTGATCCCCAGCTCCTCCAGTCCACATGTCGAAGTGTCCTTGAGCAAGATACTTAACCCCAAACTGCTCCCGAAGGCTGTGCCATCAGTATGTGAATGAGTATTTAGATAAGATCCTGATGGGCAGGTTGGCACCTTGCATTGCAGCCTCTGCCATCAGTGTATGAGTAGTGTAAAGCATTTTGAGTGGTTGTAATACAAGAAAGGTGCTATATAAATGTAATTTACCATTTACCATAGTTTGAAGAGTAGAGCCACTGACCAGGTGGTGGTATTTGACGAGTTGGGAGTGAGAACGTGTTGAAATCGGATAACTTTAGAGTGTAAAAGTGTGCTTGGCTGGAGCTGAAGTGTCTATAAAATGTTGCATAAAACATCTAATTTTCCATTTCATTTAATGCTGCAGCCATAAAAAAAGTGAACATTTCACTCATTACAACTCTGATATACAGTAGCCTCCTGTGGCTTCAATTAAGTACCAGAAGATATAACAGAGATAGCGTGGAAGAAAATATTTTATCTAATTTCAAAGCTACTTAAGGGAAACTGGGAATATTGGGGTGGTGAGGGGTTTCATAGAGATGGATTCATAGTAACATGTATATACGTAGCGTGAAATTAGGTTTTGGCAGCCTTAGCGATGTTAATAGCTGTACAGTAAGTCACAGTACTACAACTTCAACCTTCTTTCTATAACTCATTTCCTTCTAAATTCAGGTGAGGTGCTTATTGCTGCAGGTCATGTTTATGTAGAGATTTATAAGAGACAGAGATAGATAATAAGTGAGACCTTTTCCTCCTCCTCTCCACAATAACTTTCCTGCCTAAATGTCCACCAAACACCACAGAATTTCAGCCAAGAACAGGGATTTACTGTGACTCATAAACTGTGCTTGCAACGTGTTTATGACCACATGTGATCCCCCCCCCCCGCCTGCACTGTGATTCCAGGGCGATGAGACTCCCTGCGCCCCCAGTAGGGACTCACGGTTTGGGTATGCCCTCCATGGAGACCCCCTGGCTCTCGGTGCAGAACAGTGGAGCCAGGCTGCCTGTAGTGGCTCCCCAGAGAGGCTGAAGGAGGGGGTATGGAGAGGTCTAGAGTTTAGAGGGTGGGGGCGGGGATGATTTGTCAAACAGATATGCAGCAGTTGAGTGCAGGTTTTGATCCAGCGTGGACACATCTGCTCAATACATTTAGCTCAATTAGCCACACATTGTTTATCGGACATGACGTTAGATACACACAATACCAAACCAGAGTGTTTTAGGTCTTAAATATGGTTCATGCATGTATTGGACATAAAGGCTTTTTGCCAGTTCAACTCAAAGGGAACAATAGTCAAAGAGTCTGAAGAAAGAGAAGTTTCTGCAGTGTTTGAAAGGCCCTGTCAGCACTTCTTCTGAAATGAAAAGAGAGACAGAAAATGAGGGAAAGACAACAAAAACACAGCTGGTAGTGTGAGATGAGAAGAAAAAAAACGTCTCAGGTTTGAGTTGTGAAAACACACTCTCGCTCTGCTTTGAATACCCCCAGTTAGTTCCCTCTTGTGAGGGGAACCACCAGCCGCCATCCAGCGCATTTACACTGGCACTTTGACTCCCACTCTGAACAATTCAGTTGTACTTTTACATTCTATTGTCTAGCTTACACACTGAATAATTCAATGGATGGATTCACTGGTTTTGGTGTGTGAAGCGACCCACACACCCTTCCAGTAAGCAAACCCCACTGACAGTAATTCACTAGAAGCTCACAACAGCAGGTATTCTGTACAGTCTTCCATATTACTAATATTTTCAGGAAAAGTTGTCTTTTTTTCTCTCCAATCCCCATTTCTCC
Organism: Sebastes umbrosus; assembly: GCF_015220745.1. NCBI lineage: Eukaryota > Metazoa > Chordata > Actinopteri > Perciformes > Sebastidae > Sebastes > Sebastes umbrosus. Next base: position 23,409,172 of record NC_051273.1, on the reverse strand, counting down.
TTGTTTAAAACTATTTCCAATGCAGGATGTAAAGATCTCACTAAAAAAAACATTTTCATTCACTTCTCCTGCCAGCCTAAACTGTAGACGTCGGTCAGTTTGAGCATGTTTGGTTTCCTGGATTGGTTATTCCACCGTTTTTTGATCCTTGCTGGCGCTGAAGGGGCCGCTGACAGAGACAAATACACCGCTGTCCACAGAGCTGACATTCACACTTGTGTCCCAGAGGAAGATGTTAACATCGTACACGCTCGGTTCTTGTAGAGATGACTCGGTTGGTTTATAGGCCTACAGAATGAGCATGTAAAATACAGCCTGGCCACATGACAACAATACTAAGATGTTTAAATAAGCCCTGGTGTAATACATTTTATACATTACATTCAGAATTCCTGTTATTAAGGGTTTTAAGCATCATTAATGGAGGCTATAAAAAGATCAGGGCTGGTAGAAGACGGGATATGTTGCTCTTCTCTGCTGTGCAAACGTGATTACAGAGAAGATCCCCAGCCCGGCGGGATCAGCGAGTCCACGGCAGATTATTGTTTGAATTACATGAACATAAGAACAGTCTTTATCTCTGCAGGTCTGTCATTTGCCTGACGTGCAATTCTGCTGGTGGGTCATTATGTTGTACACAACCACATGTACACATGTCTGCACATGCGCACGGGCGGACGCATGCATGTGCAGGATGCAAACCACAAACATTCAAGCAGTGTCTCTCTCTCTCTCTCTCTCTAAATACCAGTAAATCTCATCACATTTGCTCATGATTTATCAACTTAGTGTGGAACTCAATTTTGATCATGTGAGGAAATATGAACTATGACGATACTGCAGCTATCGTGCATATTTTTCAAAACAGGATAAAACCTTTTTTGGACGGAGTGAAAAGGCCTCCGGGTGTCCGTTTCCCACGAGAGAGGCTGACTGACATCCGAGAGCCGGCTTTGCTAGGAGAGGAATTGTCACCCTTCGTGGTGGATTGGAATCATAGACTGTATATATAGGAAGTGGACGTTGTCACTGTGACGTCAACAAAGCTTTGTGGACTGACGTTTTGAACATGAATGTATGAAGAGAACTGGATACAGCGTTACAGGCGGGCACCCCTTCATTCCGATCAGAGTTGCTCAGTGGTGCCTGAAGCCAAAACTACCCAGTGATAAAGTACCCGGATCATCCGCCGATCTTCCGCAGCTTTTGGGCCCATGTAGCAGGCACAGTAGCGTTGCCTTTAGCCCCGCCTCCCAGCCCTCGCTCCAGCCTTGGTCTGGATCTCATTCACATAAACGGAGGAAGAGAAATAACTCTGGATTTGTGCATTTTACAACTTTTAGGACCTAATGATTTAAATAAGGGTTATTCAAGTGTTCATAGTGGGAAATTGATTTACCTAAAAAAGTGTATGGGGAAAAAGTCTTTTTGGGCCCAATGACATCACGTGACGGACACAGAAGTTGTAGTACCGCTGTTTGGCCACTACGAAAATTGCTCTTCCTGGGGGCTTGTTTTTGAAGCCTTGAGTGCATCATTTTAGCCGTCTCCCTCTTGGTTTTTGGCGGTCGCCATTCAGTGAGTCTGTGACTTGCCGTAAGTTGGCTCAGTTGGCTCAGTTTATGCAGAGGTCAGCTCAATACAACGGTTGCTATGGCAAAGGTACACATAAAAATGGTTTCAACCCAGATAATATTCAATCAGTAAAATTAAATTCACTTTTGATTTTGCCAAAAACTAAAGTGTTTTCCACATATCCCTTATTATGGTGCAGTGACAGATCTAAATGCAATCCTTGAGTATGTTGACGTTTAAATATGCTGCATCAATTTTAGCCTGGCTATATCAAACTAGCTTCGTATACACCCCTCACATCTATATGGTGGAGAGGTTGTGTGGCTCTGTTTAGCGCTACATTGCTTAACAACATTTTCTTTTTCTCTTTGGCAATTACAATTTATTGACCAAATAAGTACAGAAGTCTAAACAAACACCAAGCGGATATTTTTGCAAAAAGGAATTTTAATTTTAAGTGTGCAGAACTTTAAACAGAAGGATTTCAGATCCTGCAGTCAGACCTGAAGAGAAGTGATATAACAGATTCATCTTTGCTCTTTAAGTGTCCCCCCCTCTCTCCAGCTGTCTCTCTTTCATCCGTCTCTCGGAGCGACGTGGCTGAGGTCCAGTTTCACGGGCTTAAATTGAATCAGGAAAATCAACTTCGTCTTCATCCTCATCTTTAATGAGAGAGGTGGAGGGATTTCCAAGGTGCTGCTCTGGCCTGTTTTCTTTAGAAAAGGTCTCGCTGTTCTGGGAAGGAAGCCTGGAGAAGTGGATTAGCTAAAACCCAAAGGAAGGAAGAAACAGATATGCTGGACCACATCACAGTACGCACACACACAACAAACCGAAACGCCGGGGCAGAGAGGTGTTATAAGAGCTCTAAGGAGGTTCCTCCCTCCCAGCTCACAATCAAACGGGACCAGAGAGGAGAGGGAAGGAGGAAAATCTAAAACACATTTTCACCCTTTCGCCCTGACATGTGGAACCTGTACTGGGAGTGTTTTCTTTTCATCTGGCTGTGATGGGGCTCAGGGGTTTCTACAGTGTCCCCTCTGCCCTCTCCTCCCAGGAGGGCTGTGCTGACCTAATTATCAACCAGGACACCCGCTCGCTGAGAACAACAGCACCTTCACAGCCTCATGCTAAGGCTCCACCATACCCTCCACAAGCTAAAGTACGGCACCATGTCACCACCTCGCTACCCTGGATGTCTGATTGAACTCATGGTGATTCATAGGAAGCTGTGACTTCCAGTAAGGTTATCTCCTCACATAAGAGTGAAATCGCCCTTCGTGACCACAGACTGTATATAAGAAGTGGACGTAGTCACCGTAGCGTCACCCATTGGTTTGTGGACTGCCGTTTTGAAGCCATTTTGGCCGTCACCATCTTGTTTTTTTGGAACCAGAAGTGACACAAGAGGGTTTAAGTACAACCGCACGCTGAATAAGACATTTTTAGGCAACCAAAAATATTTGATATTAACTTTCAAGAACTGAAAACACACTGTGAAAGGATAAAGTTGTAAGACGAAAACACGGACAACGCCATGGTAGCGACCTGTCATTCACAAGCATCCCCTGCTATATGGTCTATTTGACTCTAAATGGGACCATAATTTACTAAATGAACATCATGATGTATTGAAGAGGACTTGAAACTAGCGATTGAGACCATAAACTCATGTTTACAATGTTTACTTAGATAATAAATCAAGTGAGAAGTAGGGTCATTTTCTCATAGACTTCTACACAATCAGACTTATTTTTGCAACCAGAGGAGTCGCCCCCTGCTGGCTGTTAGAAAGAATGCAATTTTAAGGCACTTCCGCATATGCTTCACTTCTCAGACCACAGAGTTGCCCACTGTTTGTGATCTAATCAATTTTGCCAAGAGAACTGGGTTCAGTAGTGCATCTGGATTTGCACAGCTTGCTTTGTTTATTGTTGGGAAGCTGTTTCGGGGTCCTATTCATATCCTTGCACCAGTAAATGTTGCTGGATGGGAACTGAAAACGAGTAAAATTGCCCCCCAAAACCTCGTCATTCATCTTGCTCCACGTGATAAATGGTGTCTTTCATTTGAAAGATCATGTTTGATGGATGCATCTCTAATAGTATCTGATTGTAAGTGCAGCTAGAAAAGAGTGTGAGAGGCAGATTAAAAAGAAGGATGTGTGGGCGTAATAAAGACCGTGTACCTGCGACCTCAGCTCCGTTGTCAACTGCCGTTGCTCGCTCACACACACACACACTTTGAAACAAGGGTTTTCCTTTCCCCCCCTGCAGTTTCAGAATCCCCCCCTTGCACAGCTGAGAGTGTGACAAGCAGCGGTCCGCCGCCCCCGCACTGCGTGGGGTCCGTGTACCGCTCCGCTGTGCATCTGTGACACTCTGCTGGGTCGTGTCTCACCGATGGGATCCCCTCTCCCACACTCTCTTACCTTTTAGAATAAAGCTCCACATAATGACATTCAAACTTGTGAAAGGTTAAAGGGGTTTCGATAAATGTTTCATGCGATGAGCGCTCAGCTGTCGAAGAATAGTGGACCTCAGCGCAAAAATAGGCCTCTGATTCAATGTTTCTATCTGCTGTAAATGAAGAAATATTCACACCAAATCACAGATCCTTTAACTTTAATTGCTGAGATCTGAGAACACAACAACATTGCTGGAGACGGATCAACAAATACAAGCTGTGACACCAGCGGACAGTTTTTAGCCTCGCGAGCAGCGTGTTGGTCTGTCACTCGGTCTGTCCATCACTTTGGTCTGGACTGAAATATCTCCACAACTATTGGATGGATTGCCATTTAATATTGTGCAGATATTCCTGGATCCAAAAAGATGAAGCCTACGAGCTTTGGTGATCCCCTGACTTGACTTTTAGTGCCTCCATGAAGTTCACGTTTGTGATTTTGAGTGAAATGTTTTGATTGTCCAATACTTTCGTTTATGACGTTTTACTCGCAAAACTAATGACTTTCCCATCAGCCTCAACAGTACTTTGTGTTTAGTGCTAATTATGATTATGACTATGGTAGTGAACTTGGTAAATCATACCTTATTATTACTACTATACCTGTAGGGTTGTGCAATAGCGTCATGGTATTCTTATCTTTATCTCTTATTTATGCTGTTTTATGCAGATCCTGTGTAATATGGGTAATGTGCAATATATGTTGTTTGTGGTTTACATTGGTATGTATTTCTCTGTTTACATGTTAATTGTTGTTTGTTTTTAATGTTTTTATTTATTGATGCTGCTGTGGAGGCAGCTGATCTTGTGCAGCACTTGAGTCCAAGACAAATGTCCCCAAGAGGACAATAAAGTGCATCTTATCGCATCGCATCGCATTGCATCGTATCGTATCGCATCGTATCACATCGTATTGCATCAGCATGTTAGTATTTTCATTGCGAGCATGTTAGCATGCTGACGTTAGCATTTTGCTCAAAGTACAGCCTCGCTGAGCTGCTAGTAAACAAACCTCAGGTTAGACAAACTTATTTGAAAGAAAAAAAGAGAAAATGGTAAAATTATTATCCAAATTGTCCCTTATAGACGTGTATGAGTTTACAGAACAACTTCTGGGTTTAACTTTGACCTACCATGCTTACATTTGCAACCTGTAGCTACAACTAATATTCTTACCCAGAATCATAAGTCAGCTTTGTCTTCATCTAATAACCAGTGTATTGCTACTAGTTATAGTATCACAACATTACACCTAGTGGAAAATGATGATAAATATGTTATAGTTGCTAAATCAAACATTTCACTTGGTTTCATTTCTGCATAAATGAGAGACACACATTTTGCATATTAGTGTGTCCCTGTGTGGTTACGAGTGAGGCATCATGGGGTCTCCTTCTCATGGATTCTAATCGGAGATACCATAAAGATCAGCTAACCACAGCATGTCTCTCCTCTACCATAGCGGAGCTTTACTGACTCATGAGCACTGACAGGCTCACCACAGTGTAGGCAGGAGTAACCACAGGGGAGGTGGGTGGTGACAGCGATGCACGAGAGGGGAGGTGTTAACTAACCGTGAACTAGCTGGGAATCCCTCTCAGTCTGATGCAAAGAGGTGTGGTGGGTTAGAGGCGATACAGAAGAATGCACAAGGTGAGCTTCAGCAGATGGAGCTGGTGCAGAGGTGGACAGAAAGTGCAAACCCAAAGGTCAAAGATTTCTCCTCATGTTTACACTTTCTCAATAGTAAACTACAGCAAAACTCCCAGTGAGAAAGAGCCAGAGGGTTAGAGGAAATTAAAAAAAAATATTCTCATTCAGAAAAACAGTTACTGTAATCTCAGCTAAACCATAACCACCCTGAGAAGCTTTAATATAATGAGTGTGTTGCCTGATATTTAAAGATGCAACGGGGAAATTATGTAGAGCAACTACACTTAAGGAGATAAAAACAAACAGAACCACTGAGGGTTGGGACGGCAGTTAGAAGAGGAGGAGTCATACTGAAAGTATACTGCCCCTTTGACTGCCAGTAACAATCAGCTCAAGCCTTGTGGCCCTGTGGTAACAACAACCAGCCATTTTTTGACTGTTTGTTTGTCTTCTGGGAAAACAGCGCTGTTCCCTTACTGAATGCGTGGGCACCAGCTTACGACATTTGCTTGAGAAGATTTGGAAATGACGCTGCGTTTTTTTGTGGTAACTCAGAACGAAAACAACGTACATCCGGAAAAAGCTTCAAACGGATGCAGCGATTACAATATTTCAATGATCTTGATATTGCAAATATTCATAATGCGTATATGTCCGACCATATATTTAATTTTTTATATATATAGCATGACATTTTTCAACATACCGGTATGTCATTTTTTGCTCACTCCTGCAGAGCTAGGTGGTGACAGGCAGCTTAGTGGTGTTGTATGTGTCAGTCTTAAGGCCTGGGGGTACCTCTGAACCTCTAAAATGAGGTGAAATGAGTTAAAGGCAGTGTGGGGTGAACCTCATATTTCGAGGTCAGAGGGCTCATTGGAGCAGCAGTGCGAGTGCTAATGTGTTTGGGTAGAAAGAGACGTAGACGGGGGGAATGGGTCGTCATCTGAAACCGACCTCCTGAAAACAGAGCTCCCTGCTGACACGTGAAACCTGAAGTGCCTATTCAATTTAGTCACAATCACATGAACACAGACAGACAGACAGACAGACAGAGAGAAAAAGAAAGAAAGAGTTAGCATGAGTCAACCAGGCTGTTAAAATTTCCACTACACACTCCTCCTCCGTAATATTCGGCGTGTTGTTGCACAGTATGTGCATTTGGAGCAAACTCCTTTCCTGATAAAGCTTGCTCAGACGTCTGGGTTTTCGGCGTTCCAATGGAAAACCCTGAAGCTTCGTACTGCCCACCACAGGCGCTCTTTCTTCCCGGCTCCTCCCAGCTGCGCTCCACCTGACGGGTTTTCCTTCTCCCTCAGCGTCCAGACGGTCGGACCACGCCAAGAGCCAGACTGGAGCACAAACACAGGCGGGAGAGTAAAGGTTGGCAGGTGTATAGAGAGACAGCAGGGTGGAGGGAAAGTGAAGGGAGGACGGGTTCGGTTTGGGCTTGAATTGTACTAGAGCGTGGGAGGGGGTGAGAGAGGGGAAAAGATGGAGAGAGAGAAACTGAAGCTGCTTGCTGTTGTGGATATGAGGGAAAAGAGAGAGAGGGAAACCCAGACACAAACATAAACACTGGCGAGCACTTCAATGATTCCTCTCTCTGCCTCCCCCCCTTCCCTCACTAGCCAAGCATAAACAAATATAACATGGAAAGCATACATCTCAGAGGAACGGCAGTCTGAAGTGAATGAGAAAAGGGAAAAATTGTCATGGTGAGTTTTGTCGTTTCCATTCTATAAAAAGACCAATTGGATTAGACCGCCAGACTGCCACTGCCTCTCCTCCTTCTCTAAGATCCAAATCACATCAGCTGTAAAACTGAAGTGGCCACCGAGAAATGTCACCCCCGTCAGACGTCTATCTGTCCCGCTAAAGTCGTGAACCTGAAATAGAAAACAGCAAAGACAGTCTCGTATTTCACCTCCATAAGACACATAAACGCTCGCACACACTTGAACCTCTGAGGGTCATCTTTTGATGACCAGAGGGAGTATGAAGGAGGACTGCGACTGACAATAACCATGTCCTTTACCACACACACACACACACACACACACACACGCACACTCTGGGTGCTTGGCTCTCTCCTTCGAAGACACAATGTCACAGATTACTGCAGCTCCTTGGTCTGACTGGTAATGACATCATGCCTGGGTCTGCTCCCAGAGATCCCTGCTGCTGGCACACGGCCAGCCCTACATCTGCAACGATCCCGACACACATAGACACACATGCATGCATGCGTACACACCACAATGTTAAGACCTAGCCAATCTTGCTCTCTCATTCTCTCTTGCATTGTGTCTCTCTGTGAGAATAAAGTGAAGATAGTTCCAGTCACAGAAAACGGCTGTATGGTCAGAAACTACACAGTGAAACATTGCTGCTCCCTCAGGTTTATTTTAAAGCCAGAGTGAAGTTTACTCTTTCTTTCATTTTGTTTTACCAACACTTTCAGTTGTTTTCTCACTCAACAGCCACACATACGCTTAGCCACAGCCTCATTAAAAGCAGCGAGCTGACTAAACTGTGCACCCTGAAAATGGAAGAGCAATATTTTGGCTTTTTCATTTGCTTCCAAGCACAACTTTGTCTTGACTAGTCTCCAAGTGCAGCGTAGACTGTGGTGAATGCAAAGGTTGAAGAGTGAAACTAAACTGTATATTAAAAGGCAGAATGAAAGGCAGTCTCAAGTCACATCCGTTACACAGTAAAAGCAAAAGTCACATGAAAAAGCCCTGATAAACTGTGAGCTTGGAACAGAAGAAAGGAGATAATAAATCAGCAGCTGCAGAAGAGAGAAGAAGCTGCAGCTCCATGTCCAGAGTGGTGGTGACACTCTAGAAATTATACGTTATAAATGTTTACATTCACGGGCTGAGTTCGCTGGCCACCGCTGGGGCCACTTCAAGCACAATCAACTTGGATCACATATGTAGTGAGGTTATAATTAGCATTACTGTACCTCGGCATAGTTATAAAGATGTGGCATATATCTTAATTAATGACTGATTCAATGCATCAACCCGGAGGGAACACAAAGTGACATACCCATGATGTTCGTGACCTGTACGGTAGGAGCATGCTGGGTCTGGCTAACATGCTAACATGCTAAATGCTTACATCCTCCAGGGGACTTCAGGAACTTCTACCTTCAGTGAGGTGTGTGAGGACTTTCTGCTGTTTGAGTCTGATGTAACGGTTGAGCCTCATTCAGCTCAAAACGGTTTGAATTTGAGGAGCGCAGTGGGACCAGAGAGGCTCAGTGGACTGGTTATGCTTTGAGAATAAACAAGGAGAAAAGTTGGACCTGGAGCAGATTGCGGAAGACATCATGGTGCTAAAGACTTGCTGGGTGCCGTCGTTCAGACTGGTGAGTACAACAAAACACTGAACTCTCCAAATGATAACTTCTTTGCTGCCTAGCAAAGCAGTTGCGTGTACATGCTACGCTATGTATAAAAATCATAGAAATGTGGTAAAACTGTGCAGTCTCTCTACTTTGCTGTCATATGTGTGTTAGTGGCTGCAGCCTCTGTGGAGTTTATATTGTTTGCATGTCCACAATGTCTCCTTTGGTGTGATGATTTATTCTACTGTCGATTTAAAAAGATGTTTCGGGCACCGTTGTGTCCATATAGCTCTTTTTATTTATTGCCGATCATTTTTGTTTTATTGTTTGAGTTTTGTCTCTTTTCTGGTTAGTTCTCATGAAGCTATACTGAGGAAGGCCGTTGAATATTATTGATAATCAGTTGTATGCACTGACTGCAGAGTGTCTGTCTGTTGGTTTGGACATAAGGAGTCTTGTTGCTGATGCTGTTCCAATTGTGTATAAATTAACATTTAATGCAATTTATTTTGTAGCCTAAAGATGTTTTTTAATCCAACAATAGTATCATATATCAGAGATAGATATATCACAACTACTTTTACTTGAGTAAAATGTCTTTAAATTAACAGTACTTTTACTTGAGTACAATATTCTACTACTCTCTCCACCTCTGCTTTTTCTGTGTAGATGAGTGTCCGTTCATAGTGTACTGCTGTAACCAGAGACAGATCTATGTGCTTTTACACCAGGCGGATAGAGTTGACCTGTGCTGCCAAAGTGCTTGAAGACTTTCAAACACTTCTTTGCTGCCAAGCCAGTCCAAGGGGTTAAAATGTGAGCAGCCTCTGCCAATTTGAGCTGCTGCCTTAAAGGCCAAAAGTGCCTTATGATAGTGATCAGTAATGCTGTAATCAAAAACCAATGTGGCAGGACGTGAGAGTGGCTTAAAAAACAAGAGAGTTGTGGAATAGAAGCTACGTTTAAGAAGTCTCTCCACCCAATAATTTAGTGTCCATATGTTCTTCATCTACAAAGAGGAGCAGTGAACCACGCAGCTACTTGGTTCACACACACAGTGGAAGTGTATCAGACGCTCTGCATGGGGCCTGATTCGCACAATACCACACAGACAGACATAACAAACATGTCGTGCACACGTCTGTGCGTGTTTCCTAGGATATCTCCTCGCTGCTGAGCGTGCACCTTTGTGTAACTGTATGTGAGTTTGTTTGTGAGTGTGTTAATGCTGATGTGTGAGCGGTCCATACCACTGGGGTCAACCTGTGCCAGCTGCTCGGAGCTGATGGAGTGAGCCACACACATGCTGATCTGTGACCTTAAGACAGAGGAGAGGAGACGAGGGAGTGAGGAAAGGAAGGAGGAAAGAGGAAAAGGAGCAGCGCACCGGCTTTCCTCTTGTAAAGGTCATTTTGCTGCTGCAGAAACTGATACACATCATACTACCCTGAAAGTTTAATACCGAGCGTTACAGCATACATCTACAGTAAGGCTCACTGATTTGAAGGTTGACATTTTTGCATCCGGTCAGAGCAAGAGACGTATAGTACAGCGAACGACACACAGAACAAAGACTTTCACCCAGGCCCCCAGGAAGAGCGCCAGGCTTTGAAGGAAATTTCCGTCGTGGCCAAACGGTGGAATTACAACAGATTCCGTGTCCGTCAAGTGATGCCATTGGGTCCAAAAATACTTTTTCCCATAGACTTACATTGGGAAAGGGACGTCTGTAACTCGACAATTTATTTTTAGGTAAATGAACTTCCCAGTACGGACACTTGAATAGCCCTTATTTAAACCATTAGGTCCTAAAAGTTGTAAAATGCACTAATAGCCGAATCCAGAGTTATTTTCCTTCCTCTGTTCATGTGAATGAGCCGAGACCGCGGGCTGGGAGGCGGAGTTAAAGGAAAACACTAGTACGCCTGCTCAATGGGCTCAATGGATGCGGTAGATCCGTGTGCTTTATCGCTCGGCAATGGAGCCATTTTGGCTTCATGCACCACTGAGAAACTTTTTAAGTAATGAACGGGAACCCACCTAAAATGCTGTTTCCAGTTCTCTTAATACATCCATGCTTTCACCCAGGAGACCGCTGTTCGTGTTACGCGTGAAACCAAAAGTAAACGTTGACTTTACGCTTGTTAAGTTTGTTTGTTTGTTTGTTTATTTAGATCCCCATTAGCTTTTGCATAGCAGCAGCAGTAACGTTACGTAAGAAAGTCAAGGTCGGTTGTTGTTTATTTACGGTAGTTACGTTGTTAGGTTACATTGTACATTGATCTTTGTTCTAACCTTAACCAAGTAGTTTTGTTGCCTAAACCTAAACAAACATTTCACAATGTTAATCACGTGGCATTGTGCGTTTCTGCAAGCGTGATACAAACTTTTTTTGTTGGTTCAGAAACGTCAAACATTCAGCGTATCTCGTGGTTTACAGAAACAGTACAATGCCAACATCTTTTCTGGCGACTGGGTTGAGATGGACTTCTCCTCCTTTGTGCACACAGGAGGTAATTGGGCTTGAATCTCTTCACTGTCTACACAGAGCGTATAGAGACTGTAAGTATATACAGTCTATTTTTACATCAATGGGACTGCGGTCTTCTAGCTCCTAAAGCCCGTAAAGGCCTCACACAGAGAAAGACACCATCTCCCTCCACACACACACACACACTGTCTCACCACCCACTGCTTGGTGTTTGTTTAATATGGCATTTCAGTATGAGAACAGTATATCCTGCTCCCGTCTTTATAAGGGCACAGCTAATGCAATACTGAGACAAACCCCCCCCCACACACCATTTGTAATTACACTCACTCACACACTCACACATACACATTTGTTAGTCCCGTGCCAACGGCTGCTGCCTCTTGGCACCACCCAGGGTTAACGTTGCCCCAACTGAGAAATAGCATCTGCTTCATCTCTCTTTTCTTTCACCCAACCGCTCTCTTCACTCTGAACTCACTACCCTCCATCTCCTGTCCAAAAATGCACACATGCTGACACAGACACTCACACACATGTACATGCACACGCATATTGTGGCTGGCACCAGTGCTGGAATCTTGTCTGTCTGTCTGCGACGGTGAGAAGCGCTGAAAGAACAGATTTAGACTTTTGTGTTCTTGGCGTAAGTAGGCCAATTCTTCGAAAAACAAATCCCTGCTTACCGTTGGCCTGGAGTTGTCACTGTGAAGCGAGTAAATACTGGAAAACCAAGTCGTGGAAGAAGCGGTCCTGACTATTGTCTGCTTGAAACCTTTTGTATAGCCGGTGAACTTGGCCACAAGAACACCTCGGGTCGTTTTTCAGATAATCCTGAGCGGTTGCTAAATTCAACTCAAGATCAAACTGTGTCAAACACTGATATACGGCTGATATTCTTAACAGACATTAAGATGTGACCGTTAGCAGCAGATGGGTACTATATTTGGTCGACTCTGTAATTTGAAAGCAGGGAGAGAGAAGTTTGTCTTACTTAAACGAACACACTGCTGATCGTCGTTAAAGGAAATGTGGTCTGAATAATTTGTACTCTTTTTAGCCACGTTGGTCTGTTGGTCAACAGATATTTGATGGATTGCCATGAAACGTTGCACAGACATTCATGGTCCCCAGAGGAGGAATCTGACTTAAGTAATCCCCTGACTTTTTCACTAGCACCGCCATCAGGTCAAACTTTTAATTTGTAAGTATTTATAAAATACTTTGGTCTATGATCAAATACCTGCTAAGCTAATGACATTCATATTAGCCTCAGCTGTTTTTTGTGAGTACTGAATTTTCACATGTTAACATGCTAACATGCTAAACTAAGTTTGTAAACATCAGCAAATAAACAATGCTAATATTAATATGCTAAATGATTGACTGTAAGAGGAAAAATTAACTTAAGTTGAAATCGAATTTTGCACTTATTTTGTTGTCGTTATAGCAAGTTACAAAGCATTATTCCCTGAAAGAGTGGATCACATCATTTTCTTTAGTGATCCCATATTTATAATATTTCAAAGACAGTTTTGACTTGACAGTTTTTATCTTTTTCAGCACTAGGTTGAAGCTTACTGTCCATTTAAACAAGGTGCAATTACAAAAACATAAAAGAAATAAAGAGGAATTTGCTTGTCTTGGAAAGAGAGTAATAGTCTGAGTACAGTCTGTAACAACAAACAGGAATCACGCAGCAGGCTTTCATGAGCTTGTGTTAGAAAAAAGTAAAGTAAACAACGCTGTAATATCTGGTCTGGCTCAGAATCAAGGCAAGCTAGAATACTGACAGTTTGCTAAAATAAAACTAGACTTACCTACTGTCTTGCAGTTGAATGCCTCCGCCAACCAGTGAAGTTGCAGGTTATATGTCCTCTTCGACATGTGAGTGAAATTGTCATTATTAGCACATAAATTCTTTGAGTTACAGCCAGATATGTGTTTTGTGAGGTCACACTGACCTTTGACATTTGACCACCAAAATCTTATCAGTTCATCTTTGAGTCCAAATGCCAAATTTAAAGAAATTCCCTCAAGGCATTCCTGAGATATCGTGTTCACAGGAATAGGACGGACATACGGACAACCTGAAAAAACATAATAACAAATGCATAAAAACAAAATACAATACGATATGGTGTATTGTGACTATGGTGTATATAGTGACTCTGATTACTGCCCAGAAAAACAACATGGTGACAAAACAATGAACATTACTCATATGAAAGTGTGGTATAGTGTTGGAACAATATTGGCTGGGAGTCAAAACGTTTTTGGTTGTGTTTTCATGTGTCAGGGATGCTGCTTTTGGCCGTTCTCCAGTTGCATCCTACACAGTCTACACACACACAGAGAAAATACACTCGGAGGCAGAGGGGACGTCTAAAGCTGAATAAAGTAACAGCTGCTTTGTGGAAGAGAGAGCGAATGAAGGAGAAACTTCTAACACCGAGAGGAGCCAGACAGAAAGCAAATGTCCAGTGAAGCATAAAAAAACAGAGGAGAATGTCTGTGATTTTGCATATGGAAGTGAAAAACAGTTTGTCTCAAACACTGAGGAACACAGAAATACTGTTGTTTCTTAATTTTACGAGAGTTTCATCAGAAGATAAAGATAGACAGGCAGAAGGGGGTGACCCTGAGGGGAGATAACGCTGCTGGCTCTTTGGTTTCTACAGAAGACCACAGTCATGCTTGATGGTATTTCAAGCTGGTTACAAACCCCGAAAAATTACAGATTCTAACACAGATTTCCGTTGAAGCCCGAAAGGGAAATAGCATACAAGATTTTCAAGCAGAACACACATTCAGCTGAGATTTACTGCTGTAACAATGTATGAAAAGGCCTCATTGTACAAAAGATGCATCCGAAACTGCACAAAATGCCAAAACTGAAAGGGCATCCCAACAGCTTAACGATTATCATGCCGTGCTTAGTTTCTCTGACAAATCATAAACAATCCGGGCTTACAGCTGACTAGTCTAATGCTGACTAGCACGCTATTCTACACTAACATCCCACAAATGCCGGCAAGGCGATTACCATTCTCTGAGGGCTTGCAGGGGGACAAACGCCTTCACAATGGGACGCTTCACACGCCTAAGCAGAGCTAAGCCGCATGGCATTTCTAGGATATTTCAAGTCAAATTTAATGCAGATTCCTGTTGGCAAGTGTTTTGTTAAATCTATTTTTACCAGCAGTGAGGGACTGATCTGTGTTTACGTCACACTTTATAATCCCTCCCGTCTGCTTTCTTGTGGCCAAACCTCTCTAGCCAAAATTGTTGTCTTTAAAATCTCCCATTCATGCAGAACGTGTTGGAAAAAGCTGCTGTAGATATTCCAATTTCTCTGACGCTTCAGCCACATCAATCCAGAGATATTTATTTTTACAAGGTAGCTTGTTTTTTTATGTAACCCAGCACAGTGAAATTCCCTCGGGTACAATCTGATTCATTTCTAAATGACGTGAAATATACAACCACATTATTATACTACTCAGAAAGTTTAGTTTCTACTAGAGCTTTGGGGAAACTCAATATTTAAGTTTTGTGCGACACAGAATGACACAAGATGAAACTTAAAAAGTTCCTTAAATGAAATGTAACATGTAATGAACATGTAAATACTGCGTTCAGAGACATACAAAGTATATCTAAAGTGGATCACTTGCTCTGTAATTACAATACTTCTGATAATCCCCACATGTTCAGCTGTGTTTTGTTAAACCTTTCTGTCCAGATTGCAGGTCAAACAAAAATACTGGAGATTTTGGTGGAGTGCCGCCATACGTCACGATAAGGATCATGTTCGCTGTCCTCTGATTTACTCCTAAAACCTCCATTTGTTTTTAATAATCCATCCATGTGATGTATTCAGGCCCGCTAAACCACGCGGTTCTGTGTCTTTGGGGCTAAATGGGGTAATTTGTTTTGTTTTAATAAAGCAGGTGTTTTTCTTGGCTCAAATTGTCAAGGAGTAAATTGCTTTCTAATCACATCACATATGGAAAGTCCAGATGACGGCGGACAGGGCGCAGCGCTGCATCACTGCTGACCCAGTGTGCAGCGTGAGCCCCCCCTGCTCCTCCAACACTCACACAACTCCACACGCGAGGATTAACACAGCTCTGTTTTCTTTGCAAAGCAAAACATGTCACTTCATTTGGCCCAGTTTAGCCCCTAATCACAGTGACGGACAGGAGAGAGAGGGAGGCTTTGAGCAGCATGAAGTTAACTGTAAGACAACAAGTGTGCTCTCTATACCCTCGTATGTTTTTGGTTTGGAATCACAAATTAACTTGCTTATGGCATGTCATGTATTTGCCATGTAGTCTGTACTGACTGCAATATACATGCATCTGCATGAATATGCTACGCTCAGAGCTAGTGATGTAGAATAAAAAGTGAGAAAGACTGCTTATGGTGGGTGTGAGGGTCCAACAAAGTGTTGTTGAGTTATTTTGAAGTGATATTAGTGTCGTTTGTGACGTGTTTTCCATAGCTATGTTACATTGTTTTAGTACGTATTTTACATAGTTTATGTACTTATTTTAAGCCCAACCACGATGTTTTTCGTAAACATAACTAAGTGGTTTTGTTGTCTAAACCTAACCGTGACGTTTTATGGTAACAATGTGGCGTGAAATGACAAGCAAAAAGCTTAAAATGCGTTACGCTACGTTGTTACGCTACGTTGTTACGCTACGTTGTTACGCTACGTTGTTACGCTCTGTTGTTACGCGAAACCATGATCTTTTTTTCTAACCTTAACCTTGTAGTTTTGTTGCCTAAACCTAACTGACTGTTTCGCAAAGTTAACCACGTGGCATTGTGCTTTCCTGCAAGCGTGATACAAGGATGATATAAAACTTATTTTTGGTTCAGAAAAGCCGACATTCAACGTATCCCGTATTTTGCAGAAACGTACAATGGCAACATTCAGGACTTTCACCCAGGTGACCGTTGTTTGTCTCCCATGTGAAACCGAAAGTAAACATTGACTTTACGCTTGTTACATAACGTTACGCTCGTTACGTAAGAAAATATGCTAATGGTTTTTATTTATTTACGGTAATTACGTTGTTACGTTGCATTGTTACTTTGTATCTTTACGCTACGTTGTTACGCTACGTTGTTACGCTACGTTGTTACGCTACGTTGTTACGCTATGTTGTTACGCTATGTTGTTAAGTCAACACAAACCAAGATCTTTTTTCTAACCTTAACCAAGTAGTTTTGTTGCCGAAACCTAACCAATCGTTTCGCAATGTTAACCACGTGGCATTGTGCCTTTCTGTAAGCGTGATACGAGGCTGGTATGAAACATATTTTTGGTTCAGAAATGTCGACATTCAAAGTATCCTGTGGTTTGCAGAAATGTAAAATGCCAACATTTTTTCTGGCGACTGGGCTGAGCAGACATTATTTATCGGGTTATTATGAGGAGTTCAGAGTATAAATTTCCGTGCAATTGTACCACAACACAGTCGAGTAAAAGGTTGCCAAAATAAAGACAGAGAATAACATATAAAAGGGAACACATTGTGCCCATTCTGTTGAACAATGCTCCACAAACGTGCGTTCACAAAGCAGCTCAAACAGTAAAAGCAGTCTTCAGGAAAGAGGCAGGCAGCAGAAGGGGGCCTGTGTGGCCATTCAAACAAGCAGCGTGTGGCTGCGGGCCTAGAACAGCCTGCAGTACATTTCCATAACAGGAAAGGTCAGTGTTGTGGCTCCAGTGGCTTTAGAGACGCTAACACAATCCATACTGGGAGCTCTCTGCTCTGCTGCTCTACCTGTTAGCTGGACTCCATTTGGTGCTATAGTCTAATATTACACACTGTATTGTATATCATCACTCTAACTTTAACTAATTTCTGCTATATTATATATAGCACAAACTATACTTCAGGGATTTTGTTTTCCAGGAATTGTACTCTAAAGTTTCTCTATCTTCAAAATAGAATAAAGTAAGAAATGGTTTGGAAGATAACTGGGTAACCCTTTTTATACTAAACCTTAAAGCTGGAGTAGGCGAGATTGGAGCAAATATGATTAAAAAAAGTTATTTTTATAAAACGGTCGCTATATCGTGACAGTAGTACATGAAACAGGTAACCTGAAAAAAATCATGTGCCTCTGTGTCCTCCGGTGTCCTCCGGTGTCCTTCGGTGCTCCTAACGGCATCTGCAAGATTTCACCGGCCGGAGGAAAACAAGCAGTAAGAGCTGATCTGAGGTCTGCTGTCCATCTGCCGTCTATGAGAGCCGGCTGTCAATCACTCGCTGATCAAATATGAATCAATATTATGTTATGTTAATGCCTATTTCTCTCCTCAAATGTTCTCAGAATCATCTTGTAGTGCACGGTTTAGCTGTAAAATGAGAAAGTTTGTGACACCGCCGCTATTGTGAAATCTGGTGAAGGAACGCCAAGTTCTGGTCACATGACCGGAGCACAGCCAACAGGAACGCTCTCTCAATAAAATGACCTGTGATTGGTCAAAGTCTCCCGTCACGGGCTACATTTTCTAAAGCCTGAAAACAGAGCCATGAGGAGGAGCAGAAGTCTAGTTTTCTCTCAGAACACTTGAATTACAATATGCTGAAAGGTTATTATGGAATTTTTGCCTAATGATGCCAAAAATATATACTGCCTACTGCCACTTTATTGGCAAGAAATCGTCCTCCAAATGTAAGCAACAACCGTTTGAGATTCAGTGATGTTTTTTGAAGGAAAATTTAGTTCAAAAATACTGCTGAAATTGGAAAAATATTTTGTATCTTCTCCTGTGAGCTCCACAACCTGCTAAAATAATGCATATTCATGTCTTTATAGAAAGTACAGAAGGCGGATTTAATTTAGTGTGTAATAAGAAGAGACAGAAACATACAGTATGCGTGTGCTGTGTGTGTTGTGTAGCTGTGGTTGGCTGTGTGCTCTGACGTACAGTGTTTGAAGTTGTGTTCCATACAAAACAACAGTAGAGGAAGTTGAAACAGCTTCTGGTCTTTCTCTTGGACCAGGCCTCGGGGCCTCAGGGGGCCCATAGGAATAAAACACTCCTTAGCACAGCCTCATATACTTCAACACCTGCAGCACACAAAAGCCCTCTGTGAGCGAATCGGCCCCTCAAAAGTCAGAAACGCTCCTGTACGACAAGGAAAAAGGGAATGTTGGGTAACAGCGTGTCTTTAAGGAAAATCACAGTTGTGATTTTCTTTTGCGTTGCAATGGATTAAAGCATAGATATGATTGCTTTACTTGAGTATAGTTGCTTAAACAATTAACTAATACCAATTATTGTTTTTAGATGTTTTTTATCTCTTTGTTTTTTTTATACTAAATTGAAATACAGGTTTTTTTTGGTCATAAGTGCTCTTGAAAAAACTGCTATACAAATACAATCATTGTGTTTTTAATCATTATTGTTAGAGCTTTATTACATAAATAAATAAAATCCATACACCTCATTTACAGCGTGGTCGCCTCACACCCCCTCTTTACCCGACTCACAGTATTTTCCCATGGAGTCCAGCGCTCTCAGGACTGAGATTGAAATAATATTGACACTGGAGCGGCTGAAAAGACACAACATAGCTAATAGATATAATTATCTGACATAATTATCTCCAATAATAACAGCAGATAATACCCCTCTGTCTGAGCGTGTGTTTGTTGTTGAGTCTGAAGGGATCCTCCCTGGAAAGATGGGCAGTACAACTTGTACTCCACCCCGCTGAACCCAGCCAGGCCTCACCTTCTGTGGGTGTGGGAGAGTCAGATTGCAGCCTGTCAGGAGCAGGTAAGGCTGAGGTTTGAGGTCGGCCGCTGCGTGGGTGTGTTCCCCTTCAGGCACGAGCATCTGTCGACTCTGGAAACTGTGGAGTGTTCACCTTGTCCGAGCCCGAGAGCAAACCTAAGAAACCCCCAAACAAAAACAGCAGTGGGTAGAATACGCATAACCCGCTGCACGGCAAGATTTTAATAACATTTATAGTCAAAGTCATTAATTCAAGAAATCGTTATGACAGGGCTCGAGTCCAGAGAGTGATTTCTCAGTCTGGTTCGGCAGACTCAAGTCCATTTACCTAATTAAAAAAACAAACCAGCAGTCTCTGTGGCTCTTGTGTTTGCTGCTGCTGTGTGATGGAGGGCATAAAATACAAGCAGCAGTAGAAATCCAAATAGACAGCAGGGTGACATAGAAAAGCTGGAGGAAAAGAGGAAGAGGACAAAGAAAGGAGAAATGAACTGACGACAGAGGAGTCTGCTATTGATGAAGGCCTGAGAAGTAACTATAGATAAAACTTAATTTATTTGTATTTGGTGTTAAAGGAATAGTTCTACATGTTGGGGAAATACACTTAGTCGCTTTCTTGCTGATTGTTAGATGAGAAGATTCTAGCTACCAGCTAACCGTGCCCTATACGAACACAATCAGCCTACCAACACCTAAACCTCACTAATTAACATGTCATATCTCGACTTCTTAAACCATACGAAAGCTGAAGTATAAAAACAGGAAGTTGTGGTGGTGGACTATTTCTTACTGGTCCCAATATAGTCCATAATGGTCCAGCACAAAACCCCCCATAGAAATTGTTATTTTCTCACTCCCAACTCATCTAATACGGCAGCTTGGTCAGTGGCTCTATACCGGTCTAACTATGACGCTCCACGTACCCCTCTATAGCGGCAGTTTTGGACGTGCAAGTCTGCCTCTGTTGGCCGTAGTAATTATGATGGGAGTAAAGGAGGATGTCAGGTGACGTAGTATAAAGAGTCCTCGTAGGGAGGAGGTCACAAAATAGGACCCAGGAGACCGCTTTGTGTCCTATGTGAAGCCAACTTATTGTGTGTGAAACTGACTTATTTTACGTAAATTAACTTAAGTCACGTACGTAACATACTTAAGTTATGTATGTAACTTTAGTTTCGTAACAAACACGCTTATTTTAACCCAAACTATGATCTTTTCCTAAACATAAACGAGTAATTTTGTTCAGGCTGTTCTCATACACCGTTCGTAGCTATACCTACGAAAAGTAATGCACTGTAATTTGTATAAATCCCACAAAATCAATTTGTATATAATTCACGTAATTGTGAACCAGGAAGTATAAAGAGCGACAAATGCCGCATAGAGAGGAGGTTGGGGTGGATGGGTGTGTCTAAAAACACTGGACTTTCGCCCAGGAGACCTGTGTTCGTTCCTGTATAAAACTAAAAGTAAATGTTGATTTATTTGTCACATAACTTCCGTACTTAAGTTTAGTTATTTTCACCCAAACCACAATCTTTTCCTAAACGTAAAACGAAGTGGTTTGGTTGCCTAAACCTAACCACTTGTTTACTAGTGAAGACTTGAAGGTTTATTTTGAAAAGACAGGACTGGAAATTGACACGTGCATCACATGTTGCTGAAAACGTACGAAAAATGAGGAATAACTTTTCGTAAGATATCATACAAACTGTTGTATGAGGATACGTTGTTTTGTTGCCTGAACCAACCAAGGAATAACGTAACATACTTAACTTACGTCACGTTAGTAACGTTAATCACATGCTGAGGTCTATCAGACTACCCTGCATGTTGAAAAATGACGCTAAAGGGGTCCTGACCAAACGTCCGTGACGAGCTGGGGTGAGAATGTTTTGAAATGAATCACATTAATGTTCTCAAAGCAAGTGGGCGTAACTCTGAAAAATGTCACACTAGTCTTTTAATGTGTTTAAATTTAGTTGTTTTTTAATCAGAAGAAGAGAGGGACCATGATGTGGACGGAGAAGAGGAGGAGAGAAGCAACAACTCTGGCAACAAGGGAAAGAGATGAGAGAGTGTAGAGAGAGTGGAGGGTGAAGGAGGAAAGTGAGACAAGGCTGTGCGTGCGATGCGATGCGATGCGATGAGGTGGAGGCAGTGGAGGGGAGGAGGGAGGAGGACAGGGAGATGATGCAGCAGTAAGTACAGCAGCAGATAAAAGCTGCAGGGGAGATGATCTGAGCGTGTCTATTTGTTCCAGTAAGAGGCCCACCGCATCGCCTGATGACTCACCTGCCGTAAGACTGCATCACCCCACAGTATGAGATCATCAGGTTAATCTCACCCCCAGCACACGACGCAGCAGCAGCAGATCAGACCGACAGACTGACGGACAGACACACTGAAAACAACTGATCCTCACACACACACACTCAGGAAAAACATTATGGTTTTAACATGCTGATCCACTTGGGCAGCATCAACCCATTATCATAGTATCAGCTACACTAAACATCACCTGCATTAATTATTAAAGATCAATTATTGATGATGATGAAGGCTAACACCAACCCCACCTTAATTCACTTTAATATGTTGACATCCATTATTACATAAATGGATCTGAGGGAAGAGCAGAAAATCGTTATGTTCGACTTGGCCTTGAGAGATTCTGCTCTCTGCCAAACTTAATAGTATTTTCCACCATTTTTATACAAGACAGTCAATATTATGGACATAAAACACACACACACACACACACATACATGTATAAAGCTGCTGTTGCGCCCACTTGTCCTTGAGTCCTGGCAGGAATAATAAAGACGTCACCTCCCACAAAAAGGAAGAAATAATAATCAGCGTAATACTTTGCACTGCATGTTGGCCACAGTAAGATCCTCAGGTCATCCCAGTGAAATGAACGGAGGTCAGAAGTCTAATAGGATTTATAACTATCTTTTACCACAAACTGCATTTAAGGCAATAAGCTGAATTATTCATTTGTCTAATCTGGGTTTCTGCTGATCTGTACGAGTTAGAGCGCAGCGCAGAGCACACCGAGTACTTAAGCTGCGGCCCAAACGACACTTTAGTGCTGTGGGACGAGCGTTGGGTTACATAGGAGAGGAGAGGCTCACTTCAATTATGTTAGAGGGAAAGAAAGAGGGATGGAGAAGGAAGGACGATGGGGATGGGGAAAGAGACAGAGGAGCAGGTATAAAACTGAAATACACTGCAGTTTAATAAAATGGATCGCTGCCAGACGCCTGTCTGATTGATGGTGGACAGACATTATTATGCTCATTGCAGCGATGTTGGCCCACATTTTGTTCACAGCAGCAGGCCAGTGTTTAGAGGTCTGTGGAGTGACTCTTCATTATTGATGCTCTGTAACAAGAGTGGGCGCTCCGAAACCAACACTGGTTGCGTGTAAGCTTCAAAGAATTCAACACGTTTAACCTCACCTACATTTACCGAGAACCAGGGGATCATTTTTCACAATTCTCATTCTTCTGCAGAAACAGTTTTGGTGCTGAGAGCAACAACAGCTGCATAGCTTCCTTTTAAAAACACAGAAGTCCTGGCCAGGTCCTGTTTCTGAAGCTAAACTGGCCCGAAAACACCGACCCACAAACCCAGAGCGCAACCCACCCGGAACTAAAGCAAACACCAGATTCCCACCGGGGACGTATAAACCAACGTGCGGACGTCCTCCAGGGAACACAAACCAACGTGTGCGCATGGAAAGTATTTAACGTCTTTTCATGCCGCGTGCATTCTTCACCCTCTGCTACAAAGCCTGACGGCGCTGCGCACAGAGAAGGGCCATAAAGTCCATCAACCAACTGTGCAGTTGTGGTTGCAAATGTGCTTATTTAGTCACGCTCCCAGAATGCACAGGGATCTGGATGCTGCTCCATCAGCCTTAGCATGAACTGTGTCGGCTGGGTATGATGAGCAACACTCAGGGCAGAGCACGAAACTTCCCATGAAGCATGAGTAATGTTCACTTCTGTTACACTTTCAAACCTGTTACCAACGTCTTACTCACAATTCTACTTCATATGAAAAAGTGCTGTATCTAAGATAAGAGAACTGTATTGTATTTTATTCATCAAGGTATTTTTGGAAAGTTCACTACTTTCCCACAACCTTTCAGCTTTTGTTAGAAGATACATTTCTTGAGCGAGAAAGTTCACTCTTACTTGTGGAAACAACAGTTTGATAAAACATTTTAAATTTATTATCCTTTGATTTTCCCAATGTTTGTACTATTTATGGTCAGCGTTTTTTCTGCAAAAGCCATTCAATGTATTTACATTCAGTAATTATCTGTCTTTACTTTCATATCTCCTAAAAAATTACGTTCCCATACAATGAAACTGCATTGTGAATTACGTTGTAAGAGAATCGTCTTTTGTTGCAGATTACATTTGTTTTTGACGCATCACAAATACATCTATACTGATAGTCTACGAAATACTGCGTAGGGAGGAGATCGGGGTGGATTGGTAGGTCAAACAAACACAGGACATTCACCCAGGAGAAAGCTGTTCGTGTCCCGTGAGAAACCAAAAGTCAACGTTCACTTATTTTAATTTATGTGCATAGCGTAAATAACGTAACAAACGTAGTCACTTTAAGCTCAAACATGATGTTTTTTACTAAACCTTACCAAGTAGTTTTGTTGCGTTTTTTCGTTTTGTTTTGTTTCAATTTACAACGTTAACCACGTATTTAAAACTTTGGCCGTAATCTTGCAGAAAATATGTTTCCCTCAAAACGTAAATAAAAATGCAGTTTAGTTGGGAATAAGAATTTAATTTTGTAGGAGACAGGATTGCTATTTATAGTAGTTTTTGTTGGCAGCGGCAGCCACGTTTGTCTGTCCTACTTTTTCAATATTTTATTTATATTCGAAACATATAACCTCCATCGTTACACCACATAACACTAGGTTTTAAAACATCGACAGTCTTGTGTTTTGTTCAATTCAAATAGTCTAATCTCATATGAATCTGGAATCTTTTGACTTTTTTATTATTAAAATATGAGAGTGAGAACAGTGAGACTAAAACCAGCGGAGTAAAAAGTCTTAGACCACAAAAAGATTAAACAAACATTTGAAACTGGACTGATCTTGATCCCACACCTACACAGAGCCACTGAATGGTTAGTCACTCACCACAGTGGCCTCAGCCTACAGACCAACATACTATAAGTCTACCATTCAAGAGGAACTGAGCAATAAACTTCAACTCAGAGGTCATTTCATTCAGTTTTAGAAACTGCTCTTCTAAGAAAGACAACCGATCAAATCCCCCTGACTTTCTGAACTAATACTGAACCGTAAATGACGTTCTGGCTGTTTTGGTGTGTGAGATTGTGAGTGGGCGTGAGACAGCTGGCCCAAAAGTCCAGCAGCAGCAGCAGCAGCAGAAGAAGAAGAAGAAGAAGAAAGAGAATTACCCCAGTTTAGACTCTGATCAGTCACACTAACTCTGCACCTTTGACGTTTAAACACACAGCTTTGTCTCAGCAAAATCCTCTTTTCATCCCCGCTGCCAGCGCTTTAAACTCAGACAGACATCTTAAGGGCATCTTGTTTCTACTGCTTTATTTAACTGGATGTGTTTTAACTAGTAGGATTTAATTCTATAATTTTTTAAAGTATAAATGACACTCCTATACCATGATGTGATGTATTGATGTCCTAAATCAGCTGCTATATACTGTAATCCGTCTTAAGGACGAGGACGGGAGGCACGGTTTCACACACACAGACGTAACTTCTGGGAATCGTTCTCAGGCAGCATGGGTGCATTTCCAGTCAGTCAGGTGACCAGCTCTGCTCAGGGATCTCCCGATGGTCATGTGACGTGCTGCCCGCGCGCTCTCACTCCTCCCCTCTCTCCTCCATCTCTCTTTCACTTCCGACAGTACCCCTTCTTTCCACTCTGCTGATTTAACACCCCGCTGCCTCGTCAATGAAGTTCCCCTCAGCTCCTCGTGTCTAATGGGGCAAAATCCCCTCTGTCCTCCCTCTTCATCCCTCCACCTCTTCCTCCTCCTCCTCCTCCTCCTCTACGGGGACTTAATCCACTGTCTGTCCCTGCTGGCTCTTTGAATTATTCAGTGGAGCGCTGCTGCTCGCCACAAAGAGCCATCACTGGGACAGAAAGAGGTTAGAGGGAGGGAGTGATGGAGTGATGGCAGCAGATGTCTGACTGGGAGCTTCCCAGGAAACCCCACACTCATCTTCCTCACCCTCCTCTTCCTCCGCTGTGGCAGCCCCAACCCGCCCCCGGGTATATAACCTGCTGTCACGGCAGGTCAACTGGAAATAGACGGCGTTCTCGATGGCGAGCTTGACCTGATACAGAAACCGGCCGGGTGCACAGAGAGGTCCGGAGAGGATCGTGTGTCCTTTGGAGCCGCCATCATGACATGGCAAATCTGCCCGCAGCCTCGTGCCCAACTGAACGTCAGCCTGAACCGGCAATAAAACGCCACTCATTTCACCTGAGTAGTTATTGCGGTCTGGGACATATTGCTTTCTTCCCAAGACTTAGACGAGAAGATTGATACCACTGTCATGTCTATAGCTCAGCTTAGCATAAAGACTGGACACGGGGGGGAAAAGCTAGCCATGGTTCTCTACGAAGGTCACAAAATCGGCCTACCAGCACCTCTAAAGCTCACTTATTAACAGCTCCCAACCAGGAAATAGTCTGGCACATAACCATGCGTAAAACAGCAAGCTGTCATTTTAACGCTTCAGTTTTTAAACAGAAAAATGATATGTTAATCAGTGAGCTTTAGTTGTGCTGGAAAGGAGGATTTTGTGACCTGTGGACAGAGCCCGGCTAGCTGTTTCCCCCTGTTTCCAGTCTTTATGCTAAGCTACGCTAACTGGCTGCTGGATACAGATGTTCAGGACAGTGGTTTTCAAAGTGGGATCCAGGGACCTCCAGGGCTCCTTGAGGAGGCTCCAGGGGGTCCCCAGCAAAAAAGGGGAATCATTCATATATTTTATTTTATTTTATTTTATTTTAATAGTCCTAATTCCATTCATAATAACACATTGACAGAATGTATGGCTATTTTGGTCATAAGTTTCATACACTTTCTGTAATAACACAAAAAGCAAAAATCCTATCAGATGACGGACTTTATAGGACAAAATCTTATCAAACGGAGTCCTTGATGTGAAAAAGTTTGGGAACCATTGATGTAGCAGACTGGTATTGATGTAACTCTCTGCAAGAAGGCGAAAAAGCCTATTTCCCAAAATGTCAAACTATTGCTTTAAACTTTTAAATATCAAAATTAAGATAAAGATAAATATTTTCTGAATGTTTCTGATGATGCTGTCCAGTCTTTTGTTATAGACCCACATGCAATATCTCCTGAACACAGTATTTTAATTGCTGCTGACGACATGATACTGCTTTATGAAATGCTCTGTCATGCTCGAGTAAGTGTGTACTGATCGAAACCGTTGAATCATCCTCAGATGAGGCTTGTTGCGGAGGCATGAAATGACTTATCACGACCAAATGGCGCAAAACTGGCAGAAGATATTCAGATTAGATTCAGTAAATATCCGTTTCCAACGAGATCTGTAGAGATCATACAATTACTGTAGCCTACTACAAGTGTTCATCTGGATACAGCAGAGGTTTTATAGTTATGGATTATGATGCAGATTATTCTAGAGTTTGGGTTCCTTCACTCTGTTGAAGTGTTGAATCCTAAAACAAAAGATGTACTCAGAAACTTCCTGCAGGTGTTTTCCCCAAATAACCTCTGCTATCTCCCCCCTGATCAGTACCCGTGAAGACACTCTGGACTTTATCATTTTTGTCAGTTAAAACGTAGCCCTCCAACCTCTGTCTTTGACAGACCATGCATTTCCCGAGTGTGTCACCTTAAGTGGTATTCTTTGTGTTTGAGGGAAAACCCTCACAGTGAAAGCCATGCAAATGTTGAGGGGAATGGGTGGAAGAAAGCCCCTCCTTGTTGCTGCGGCGCCTCACTGAACAGTGAGGGGGGAACCGAAGCACATCGACCCGGCTGTGGGAGGTGATGCAATTGTCAGGAACTAGAGGCTGAGGAACTCCTGACCTTTCCTTTCATCTGCACTTTCTATCGCACCTGTGCAATGCACGGTGGTGTCGACGTGAAAATAAACAGTGAGGGAAGGGCTTTCAGGAAACAGACAGTGTGTTACCGTATGGATTTTAATGCAAATGTATGTGTGTGAGAGCGAAAGTGAAAGAGAAATTAAAACAGAGGGAGAGGGAGCAAAAGAAAAAACAAAGAAAAAGAGTGAATATTGTAGGTGAGAACAGAAGAGGAGGTTGAAGAGTTGAAATGAAGATTGGGTCAAATACGTATATCAGAGGGAAAAGCCGCACAGAACGAGCGTGCTCCTTTTCCTTTTTAAATAACTGCATGTGGTAAAGCCATACAGCGCTGTAGTGTGATATGAGGTGATGTTCTTGGGCAGATAGTGAGTATGGTAATACCCCAGACTGGGGTTATTTCTGTGCTGTCTGTAAGCCTGCGTGTAAACGCATGTGTGCATTTGAGTGTGTGTTTCACTGTGCGTGTGTGTGAGGTAGACCATGCAGAGTCAGTCAGTCTGTCGTGGGGCTATGGGGGATTCCTGTTTAGTCCTTTAGTGAATGTCTGGGGGCTCACTGCAGGGAGCAGGCGGGGCTGCTGGGAGGGCTGAGAGTGGGTATAGGTTATCAGCTGCCCTCGATGATGTGTCCAATTTCTGTTGTTTATAGTTCATGTCTCCTCGCTCCACTTCTTTTCTACTCCCTCCCACAGCCTCTCTTCTTAATGAAAACACATAAAACACACCTTGAGCTCCAGCAGCCCTCTTTACATTCTGTTTTCATATTGTTTTACCGCGTATTTCTATGTCTGTCATATCTTGTTTTGTAAAACAAAACCATATCTGCAGGTGTGTTTCCATTCGATTGTCAAGCAAATTTTAAGTGAACTTTTGAAATGTTTTTTCCATCAACTGGTTTGGGGGCTTGGCATCGCGGTTTTGTCCGAAGTTGGCGGTGTAGGCCGCGCTTTACGCATGGCTACAATCCGCCAATAAACAGAGTAGTAGAAGAAGTAGAGGTTGAAATAGTTCTTTTATGTCAGCTTGGCCATGTTTCATGCTGTCCGGAGATGAAGACAATATAAATATATATATCTGTGAGTTAAATGTTCGCTATGTCAGAATTTACTCAGCAAAGGCGTTTCCATAATCCATTTAGCGCTCTTTTTCAACAAAGGCAAAAACCACCTCAAGCGAGCGGAAGTTTTATCAAATTTTGCCGTTTCCATGCAGATTTTCTAATGTGATACTTCAAAATGTGCACGAAGATACGTTAAACATGGCTAAACAACAATTTCTTAAATTATTTATCTTTTCAAAATACAGCGTTTACATTATATCCTTCTCCTGACTTGTTTCTTTTCTTTCTCCTGCCAACTAACTACCCCATGAATTAAAAAAGATTTCAAACAACCCCCTACTCACATCATGTAAATTTAGCAACTAAGCAGCGTGATCCTTCGACATTTCTAACCTTATGTGTACTGACCAAACAAGTGATACAAAATAAAGAGATTGGGCTGATGTTGCTGAAGTTCACACAAATTCATCAAATTAAAACATATTACTCCTCTATATCTTTACATAGCAAATAGTTGTTTGCTGCTATATTAATGCTCTGGATATCAAATTTAGCTCCTATTTAGAAGTTTATTATAAGTGCACATGTCGCCTTCTTAGAAAGGTTTATGTTGCCTCCTGCATATTTCTGCTAATTCAATGTAAAGATTTCAGGCAGCGTTGTGCAAGGTGGTCCGACAGCAATTTCCAAATTTCATGCATAAATTATGTCAAATCTGTAGTTCTATATTAATGTAGCTGAATCTATGACTCTAATCAGTTACATATCGGTTAATATTTACACTCCTTTTCAATCGGTGCATTCATATTTTCGATGACTGGATTTCTTCTTATGTGCTCACTCTCAGAAAGACACCCTGACTAAAAGACGCCCATCTTAGCTTCTGCTATTCTCCAGCCACATCCTTTACCCTGCACTTTGTTCCTGTATGCAAACATCTGTTTTTTTTTTTATCTGTTCTGTATCTCCTCCGCAGACGCTTTGACCTCCACAAACACACTCTAACCCTTCCTACATTGATCTCTGCCTTCCTCTGTCTCAATGCCGAAACCTCAGATACACATGTTATGCGTCTGCAGTCCTCACGACCTCGAGAGACAGCGGGGGAGGTCAGAGGTGAGGCAGCTACCTCTGCTCTTCACAACCTGACACTCCAGAAACATGACAGCTGAGACCAGCGTGTGTGTTTGTGTGTTTTTGCACGTCTGTATGTGTGGGTTCACATGTGCCATATAACACCCTGAATAAATAAACCGCGGTATGTTCTGTGGAGAAATTGTTTATTTAAATGGTTGGCTGACTGGTCCGTGAGAATGTGTGTGAATTGTGTGTCCCCCCTCAGTGTGTGAAATGATTGTGTTATATTGTGAACAAACAGAGCAGATAAAACACACTGTTAAAGAAGTGGCTGAATGTGACAGGAGGCTGGCTGGGTGTCTTATTTTCTGTGGAGATGGCAACTTCTTTACATCATGAGATGTGTGGTGTGTTTCTGTCAATCTGTCAGTTTCATACACACAGCGACAGAGAAGTCGTGCACACACACATTCACACACACACACACACACACACACACACACAAAGAAGCCCTGCTGTCAATCAGCACTCAGTAAGAGGCAGGAAACAGACAGGCTATTCTGTCCCTTGGCACAAGTCCCTAAACTGTGGCCTGGCTACTGTAGAGAGAGCACTGTGTGTCACACGCTACAGATACAGGCTACCCTCTGTCACACACAAATAACCTCAGTCCACTCGCTCTATTTCTTTCTGCCACTAACCCGGCGTTCACATCTGCATGTAGGCACGGCACCCATTCATACACAATGCACAGAAATAAGCTGGAAAACTATGTCTGAGCTAAACAAAGGAGGCGGCGGCCTGCTCGGAGAATCCCCTTCAACAGACCAGAGGCCTGTACTACGAAGCAGGATTTGGGGTTAACCCTTCAGGGTTTTCAGTCCTACGACAGTGGTTCACTTCTTACCAGGGTAGATCGTCATGGTAACTGATGCTGAACCTGAGGCCTGTTCTACGAAGCAAGATTTGGGGTTAGCGTGGTAACTTCAGGTTTAACCCTTCAGGGTTTTCAGTCCTATGACGGTGGTTCACTTCTTACTGGGGTAGATTGCCATGGTAACTGATGCTGAACAGCTAACCTGCTCCGGAGCAAGTTACATTCCAGATAAGAGATCAACTCGTATAAAAGCACCGCCTGCTGACCAATCAGAGCTCGGTGCGCAGATCGTATGATGATATTACACATAGCCTATACGAAGAAGTAAAATCATAATCCAGACTAAAAACAACACAGTTTAAACTGATAAATGCAGGAAGGACAGCTGGATTTATGCTGTGGGTGCTCAACGCTTTGAATTATGTTTTTATATATATATTTTTTACTTGCTCTCAAGTCCGTTTCACAACACCGGAGACGGGGACGCAGCTGAAAGAAGGCTGAAATAGTCACACACGCCACAACCTTGTTAAATGTCATAAGCGTAAACTAATCACCCAGTATACTCTGAAAGCTATTTATATATCACTGCCCCAACTAGATGACTATATCTGACTATCGAGTATTCTGTTAACTTAATAAATCTGTTAATCTATGCATTCACACATTTATTTTATTTAGCCAGCTGTCCTTCCTGCATTTGGCAGCTTCAACTGTGCTACTTTTAGTCTGAACTATGTGTTTAACTTCTTCGTATTTGTCTAACATTATAGTTTGCTCTTGGTTTGTAAAATATGCCGCTCTGTTGATAGTAGACTTGTCCATGTTTGCGATGCTGTAAACACCGCCCCATTCATGTGAACGCGCTCATAACCAGATTGAGAAACCCTGGGTTGACTTACCGAGTTAATAACCACCGTCGTAGGACCGCTTAGTGGATGTTAGTTGGTAGCTGGTTGTGTGTTGAACTCGCTTCGTAGTACAGGCCTCTGTTCACCCCGCAGCGTGTCTGTATGCACAAGGGTTTACATATGTGTGTGTTTGTGCATGTGGACACCCAAACATTAAATCTTTATGTGATGTGTTGAACTTGTCATTTCAGTACTGCTGCTGCAGCTTGCACTCTTCTGGGAAGGTTCTGGAAGACAGCAGCGATCTGCTCCAAAAATATACTGAACATTTCACACCGTCATCAAATGTCAAAGCTTACTTTGTGGCAAAGAGAAGGGCTACCACTTCAATACTGTCCTAGATATTAAGGTCAGAGGAAAAGAGAAAAGAAAGATATTTAGAGGAACAACATTTTGATTTGATTTTTACACAGAAACACAGAAACAGTTGGGTCAATGAAGTGTGTCATGGTCCTCGGTTTTGTTTGTAGTCTATTTCCTGTTTTATTTTGATAGTCACTCTCCTCATGTGTCATGTCTTGTTTTATTTCCTGCCTTTGTGTGTTTTCCCGCCAGTTTTGATTGTCTGCTCCGCCCTGATTAGTTTCACCTGTCCCCCGTTAGCCCTGCACTCACCTGACCTCCTGCTCACCTGTTCCCACTTCCCCGTTAGTCAGTCACTATTTATACCAGCCCAGTTCAGTTCGTCCTTGTTGTCTTTCGTTGTTGCATGGAGTTTTCTTCTCCCATTATCTGTCTGCATCTCAGTTTTAAGCCTTTTTTGTTTAATGAATCATTCAGTTACATCAGTAAGCCTGATCTGTATCAGCATTTGGGTCCCTCCTGCATGTGCTGCTTCATCAGCCACAACACAATGACTACGTTTACATGCACAAAATATTCCTTTTTTGACCTCATTCTGAAAAAGACAATATTCCTACTAAGCTGTTTACATGGCTAAAGAAAATGAATATTCCACTAACATTCCTGTTTACATGCAGCCGTGCATACTCTGATTAACGTAACCGGTGGTGGACTTGTTGGACCGTGTGAACACAGCCTCCCTCTTTCATTCCTTTATCCACCTTCTTGAAAACGTTGGTGTTGCGATATTTGCACCTGTTCTCTCCCCTTCTCTCTCTCACACACTGTTCCTTACTATTCCTTGCTCCAGTTCCTTGATTCACACCGTGTCCATGGAGTTTGCATCAGTTGAGGTCATACTGGCTGTATTTTTGGAGCAGTGAACAGAGCGGCTCCTTCAGACATTACATCACTTACAAACATGCACATGCGTCATGTCACCCCCAATATACAGTATGACATATGGAAATTTATCCCCCAACAATATTTGTAATGACCAGTCGTCAAATTAACCTGACCAGCCAGATGGTTTGTTACAGAGAACCAGCTGAGAAGCCGTCATTGGAAACTGTTTCGAAAAAGGGCCGGCACTTTCAAAAAAACTACTTGGCAGATGATTGGATGTCATCTGTATTGCAGCATCTACATGTTCGCTAACCTGTTTTGGAGGCGCCTCTCTGTGACACCTAAGCCACGCCCGTACCTGCCAGTAGCTCCTCACAGGACGTTGATTGGTCCGTGCTCTGGCTTGTCAGACACAAACATGCTATTATTTCGTGTGATTCATGATCCCGCGGTTTCCGTGTGATCTCATGACATCACTAGAATCCAGCTGCCGTGCAAGGTAATTGGTCCCCGCCAATGTCTGACTGAAGATTTCGCCCTTGCATGCATGGCTGTATGTGGAAAACTGAAGCTGGACTGACCAGCAGGGCGAGGCCAGGGATTAGAAAAGAATTGGAAAAGGACTGCACATGGAAGAATCAGGAAAAACAGGTGGTTTAGGCTTTATTTTTTTAAAGCACAGTTAACTGACATTTGGATTTAGTGAAACAAATAGTAACTAAATCAATGAATATATCGATTAATAACCAAATCATCCCCCCGATCAAACAGATTGTGCTTGATGCTAAAGAAGTATCCCTCTCAACCAGGTTGTGTTTGCCCATCCAGAGCCATAGAACCCACGCTGGGTGTTCCCTCTTATCTAATGGTCACCTTTCCATCCAAAATTCACCCTCACACAGTGGAACTACAGCGGTGAGGCTGGCACTGACCTTCACGTCAAGCCTTCCAACTCACACTGAAGCCATAATGAGGCTTTTCCTTCCAGAGGCTTCTCCACAGTCACTCCCCGAACGACCGCAGGAAATGGAATTTTTCTGAAAGGATCAAAACAAGTCGAGAGTTGTAAATGGTTTGAGTTTCCGACGAAGACAATGTGCCAGATTCCAGCGCCTTGAGGGATACAACCGTATCACAATGACTCCTCTGTCTGCCCTAAAACGTGTGCACGGGCACACACCCACTTGTCCACACACACACACACACACACACACACACACTCGTATATATAAATATCCGTACAAACCCGCACAGATTCACACACAGTATTTACTAGTAGTTAGGAGATCCTGGGAAACGGTTTCAGTATTCCAGTGGTTTTCCAGTGGAATCTTTTTCATACCTGTGTGTCAGGGCTTAGTGAGGTGCAAGCCTCTGCATATCCTGCACTCCTGGTCTGAGTGTGCATGTGTGAGCCACAGTCCTCTGAGCCTAAAGGCAGCATTTCACTTAACAGTACTCTGCTTTTGTTTGGGGCAAGGTTCAGGAGGGTAACCGAGAATCTCTGTTTCTGCTAGTGTGTGTGTGCGTATGCGTGTGCGTGTGCGTGTGCGTGTGTGTGTGTTTGTGTGTGGGGTCAGGCAGCCCATTAGCAAGACAACCCCTGATCTAATTGCCTCCTTCCAGCAGCCAGTTTGACAGCTCTGTAATCTACAGTTACTCACAGCACTCACCATGGTAGGTCTGTTTGTGTATGGGCATAGAGATGAGTGTGTGTTTGCACTTGTGCTGTGTTGGTTGGCACGGCAAGTTACAAATTAACTTCATACCTGCAATTTCTCTCCGCTCATTAATATGTGCAGAAATCTGACTTTGACGTTGATGAACAGCTCCTTTCCCATTGCTTTTAAGTTTATTCAGCTGTGATATGATGAGTTGTGACGATTCAGAAATATTCATTCTTCTTCTCCTCTTCCTCTGTGACCTCTATAAGTCCCTGGAAATGCACAGCATGTGAGCAAATATGGAAAGCATGATGATGTCCAGCTGCACAACCTAAAGCTGTCACCAAGTCAGGCTGGAAATGTTTCAGTTAAAGTACACAGGTTTTCATCATGTACGATGGTTTATGTGTTTAATCTACAGTATTTGGAAGGATATTTAAACGAGTGCCTGTAGAGAGTGCGGTGCATTTGACGTGCATGATGAGTGTAATGCTATAATGCGCTGGTCACCACGTTTAAACATGTGTCCACCTTTAAGGGTGCAATCGTATACCAGCCTGGTCTCACCAACGCCTTTGTTGCTTTTGGCGTGACATGTGTACGCCATGTAATCTGTACTGACTACAACGCATCCACGTGAAGATGCAACGCTCAGAGGTAGTGATGTAGAATAACAAGTGAGAAAGAATGCTTATGGTGGGTGGGAGGGTTCAACAAACACAGGACTTTCAACCAAGAGACCAGTGTTTGTGTCCCAAAGTGTTGTTGAGTTATTTTGAAGTTACGTCGATGACGTTTGTGACGTGTTTTCCCTACTTATGTTATGATGTTTATGTACGTATTTTACATACTTTAGGTACTTATTTTAAACCCAACAATGATGTGTTTCCTAAACCTAACCAAAGGGTTTTGTTGCCTAAACATAACCACGACCATTTCACAGTAACAACGTGAATTGACACGCAAAAAGCCTAAATTGCGTCATCATGACACGCAGAATGTCCTTAAAAATGTTGTGCTATTTATACGCCTTCCCATGAGATTGGGTTGTGTGTACCAACACCTTCTCATCCCAACTCGTCACATACCGCCGCTTTGTCACGGCCCTTGGCGTCACGCCCCTTGGCGTCACGCCCCTGGGCGTCACTTTAGGATTAGGCAAAAAAAAACACTATAGTTGGGTTTAGAAAAGAAATACATGGTCGGGCTTAAAACTACTACGTGAAAAATGACACAATTGAACAGCTGATTGTAACCAAGCCTCCAGGAAGAGCACCGGGAATCGCTGGATGATCCGGGTACTTTATCACTTGCCAGTCGAGCCATTTTGGCTTCATGCGCCACTGAGCAGCTTTCATAGGAATGAACGGGAGACTGCCTCCAATGCTGTATCCAGTTCACTCTATACATCCATGATTGTAACATGATGCACAGGACACAAACAGCGGTCTCTTGGATGAAAGCCTTGTGTTTGTTAGAACCATCCACTCCCCTCCCGCTCCCGGTGCACTTTCTCGGAGCATTTACTGTTGCCACAGATGGGTTTACATTATAGTTAAAGGAATGCCCGGTGCATTTCATACTGGCGGCAGTACCGAACGCTGATGGCCAAGACAAAGCCTCGGTATTTAACGCCCTGGGAATGAGAGCGGCCTGCGTATACAGACTAGTAAAAGTCTTTGTGATACTATGACTGCTTTTTACAGTTTTAAATCTGCTCACACAATCTTTCTCTCTCACGTTCACACGGAGTACACTTACAGCAAGAGAGGAAGGAAAAGAGACCGCGAGAGAGAGAAGTCAGTTTCAAAGAGAATGCTTTCATGTTTCCCACAGGCCGGCCGAGAGTCCTCTTATCTCTGAGGCTTGGCCCGGCTATCTAGAGTAAACCACAGTGTCTGCACACACAGAGAGCTAAAATTGATGGTGCAGTCCAATTTCTCCCTGTTAAACATTAGTCCCAGGAATCCCCCTTGGCTTTGTATGCATTTGTGTGTGTGTGTGTGTGTGCGAGTGTGTGTGCGTGTGTGCGTGTGTGTGTGTGTGTGCGAGTGCGAGTGCTTACAGCCATCAGGAGATTTCCAAGAAGATAGCACCTGTTCTGGAGAAGAGGGAAATAAACATTCCTGCAGACCTTCTGTCTGAGGAAGGTTTGGACGCACACGTCTCCGAGGAGTCGTTCACGTACATGTATTTAACAACCATGAGAGTAACGCTGCTGAAGCCAAAGAGGCCAAAATACCAAAGAGACAGACGGAGACAGAAGAGAGGGAGAGACAAAAGACAGAGTTAAGGCCTTTTACACACCGGCAGCCTTTTTTTGTGCGATTAATTTGCACGTCAATATTTGTTTTTTGTCAATTTTTCTGAGCGTTTGCACCTCTAATAAAGGCATCAACCAATCACGTTGTGTGGAACAGGTTTAGGAGCGCCTATATTCATGAAACAACAACACGGAGGCTCTGTAGTCCAAACCAAGACGGCAAATTGTATTATTCCTTTCAACTTTGACAAAGGCAGCACATACTAGATCTATTCCTTCAGTTCTTACCTTCCACAATAAAAGCCTTGGGCAAATAATATTACAGGCTGGTCTCATATGCTGTGCGTAGCCATACCTACAAAAAGTAGTATCCCACAAAATCAATTGGTGTGTAATCACGAACCAGGAAATATAAACGCAGTGTAGGGAGGAGGTCGGGGTGGATGTTTGGAGGAGACCGGCGTTCGTGTCCTTTGTGAAACCAGAAGTCAACGTTGATTTATTTGTCACGTAACTTACATACTTAAGTAACGCCAGTTACAGTTATTTTAAGCCAAAGCAACGATCTTTTCCTAAACCGAACTAAGTCGTTTTGTTGCCTAAACCTAAGGAAGTTGTTTCCTGTGAAGACAGAAGTTTATTTTGAAAAGACTGTATGCATGTAACAAGCAGAAATTGACACGTGTTGCTGGAAATTCGTAGGAAAACGAACAAAAAGGGAGGAATAACTTTTCCGTAAGACATCATACCCTCAACCGTTGCATACGTTGAATGAAATTCGCGGGCGAGTATTTAGCATTTAGCGTTTTCATGTTATTTATTTGCCTTTGTGTATGAAGGCCTTAAATGGGATGGACAACCTTTTCTCTCCCTTCCTTTCTTTCTCTCGCTCTCTTTCTCTCTCTCTCACACACGCACACACCCACGCACACACACACACACACACACACACACACACACACACACACACACTCGCTCGCTCTCCGTCAGGAAGACAGCCGACCTTTGGCTACGATAAGCACCCTGGAAAACAGTTCAATCAGTAAGAGATTTCCTCTGTTGAACACAACACACACACCTGCATGTACCAGCAAGCCTGAACTCCTCAACTCTCCACACACACACACACACACGCACACACACACACACACACACGCACACACACTCATCCTACACTGAATCACAATCAGCAACAGATTGCCAAAGCCAACAATTTGCATCTTTTTACTTGATTGTGAACAAACTGGAGCTGAACATGAGACACGACTACAAGAAATCTGACACAACAAAGTTTTATAAAAAGCCTACAAGTTCAACCCGTCCACTTTCCCAGGACTCTCTCAAAACATTGTTTTCCACTCTTGACAGTTTTGTGTGTGTGTGTGCGTGAAACAAACCGCCTGTTTCAGCTAGAGTCTGCAGCGTCTGTTTTATTTTGGCCGTAGCTTAGCAACAGAGCTGTTTCTGCTTACTTCTCTCTCCACCCTCTGGCCCAAAATGCTCCGGGCTGCTCTTCCACGTGTGTGTGTGTGTGTCACACATCTGCTTCACATTGTGGAGGATCTCGGCACTGACTGCTCTCTTAAGCCTCTGATTTTGTTACAGCAAGCCAGAGAGGCGAGGAGGAGGAGGCAGAGCGCAGTGGAGGTTGTGGTGGAGTGGGTGTTAGGGGTGAAGATGGAGAAAGAGAAAGCAAAGAAAGGGTACGAGATAGAATAAGATAGCAAAGACTACAATAACGTCAGAACATCTGTGGCACGTGCTGAAAGAACGTGACTGCTTCATGGGAAAAAAAAGTGAGCTAAGGGGAGTTTTTAAATATTATGGAGCTATAAAAGTTTTCCAGTTTTTCATATGAGCAGCGGAGGTTCCACGCTTTGCCTCCTGCAGGGTTGGGTTGGGCGGGGTTGGCTCACGCTGCTCTGCTAGACTGGGCTATGATTTGGTATGCTATAGGTGAGGCTAAGAGAGGAGGGGCGGGGCCGGGTTGGGATGGAGATGTCTCGTCGCTGCCAAAAGAGGAGAGAACATCGGAGACGGAAAAGCAGCACTGGGCCGAGGAGACGGGTCACCGGGTTTGTTTGGCTGCTCCGACGTCTGCCGTGTCTACACGACTCCATCACCTTTTAATCTTTTAC
Source organism: Sebastes umbrosus (assembly GCF_015220745.1). Lineage (NCBI taxonomy): Eukaryota > Metazoa > Chordata > Actinopteri > Perciformes > Sebastidae > Sebastes > Sebastes umbrosus. The sequence goes on along the minus strand of NC_051273.1, from coordinate 23,370,531 downwards.
TCCCCGCGGCCTACCCTTTCATTCTGCACTCCTTCCCTCTATATCATCTCATTCCTGCGGGCTCGATAGCCCTCTCACACCTATGCCAGCTAATTATTGGGCCTCACTTTGTGATTATTTATCGCACGCTGCGGAGGGAGAGTCGAGGCTGAGAAGTGGAGTAGAGGTGAGAGAATAGAGCGAGCTTACATGAGAAATGGCTGCAGTCAGTTCCCCGTTGCAGTGAAACATTTGGCAAGGGCACCGAACAATCAAAGCTTTGGGGCTGTGTACGGGTGTGTAAGCTTGTGAGTCTGGCATTAACCCAGGATATCAACTATAGGGTGCTTGAACTTTGGGGAGCCCAGGCGCTGCCAAAGAGCATTGTGTGGTCATAAAAAAATATTATACAAGAACAGCTGTGGTGTGTGTTTGCATGTGTGTTTTGTGCACTTTGATGCTCGTATGCATGTGTGTGTGTGTTTGTGTACCATGTTGGAAACTGTGTCTGCTGGAGAGTCTTTTCAATCAAACTAAAGTGGAGGAGGGAGCGCCAAGAGAGCACTTTAGCCTTCAGATGAAGAGTGATGAGAATAGACCCATAATTACTAGTGAGTCCTCTCAGTCCGCAACCTTCAGCCCAAAACACTGATCATGTGTGTGTATGTGTCTCATTCAGCTGTCTACCCACGAACGTGCTCTACAAATGTCGCGTCACGTGTCATCAATGAGCAGCCGCCTTCAGGTATACGCTCACACACACACTCACACAAAGCTGATTGGTTTTAGAGACAAGAAAGTCAAGGGCGTACCTTTTCTTCAGACTCTTTCTATCCATTAGGTGTGCTTGCAAAGCACACATGTATTACATTTTAAAGCTTTTCATTTTTCTGTGTCCTACTCCTCCCACCTACATATATGACACATCAAATTGTGCAAATAACGGAGGTGTGCTTTGACTCTTTGTAGAAATATGACATATTAAAAAGCGATAAAATTTTTTGTCAACCTCAATTTTAAACCTCTTGTAGTTATCTGTTTTTTCATGCCTTTACTTTTTTGAGAAATCATGGTTCCATCACAAGTTTTATTTATTTTTCAGACTTTATTATAATGTAGCAACTAAAACCTCAGCAACCACCCCGACCTAACCTAACCACTCAACCCATGTACTAATCTGGAAACTCAACTTGCAACATGTTTTCACGTAACGTCTGTCTTTTGAAGACCCAGCAACCACCTATAGTAGTGGTACCATCTTAGCAACCACATAGAAATGTCAGAGCAATATACCGATACCAACTTTACGATATACAACCTTATACCCTTTTCCACCAAAATTAGTGTATATGCATTTTTATTTAAACACGGGAAAACACTCTAAAAATATGTGATAGACTCCATTCCCATTGACAGGAGACAAGTAGACTTTCTGTTTTTTTTTACTGGTGTGTCACGTTCAACGTCACAACATTGAAGCAAGCTTGTGACTGGACGGCAGGATAAATCTGTGTGGGGAAAGTGAAGAAGCATCACTTGCCCCTCCTCATTTCCACCACTGAGGTGCCCTCAACCGCTCCAGTGGATCTGCTCACTGACCAACAGATCAGACTGTGGTTGTACTGAGCAGCTTCCAGGTGTGAATCAGGGCGTTCCTGGTAGAAGAGAGCACATTTAGTAAACAGTGAAAATGTTACGGTGGTTACTTCTTTTTAAATAAGTGTTACTTATTCAGCCTCTTTTCAAACTCGGTGCCGACTAATTTAGGATTGCTAATTTGAGTGCTGCTTGGATGGGGATGAACAGAGTTTGTGCCCGAGATGATAAAGAAAGCGCCGTAAAAGGGGCGAAAATGAACGTGTCTTCCCGGGTGTCACTGCTGATCGGAGCTGCGGCCCATAAATACCTGAGACTACGGCAGACATTTGTGCCGGGAATGAATGCTGATTGTAACCTTTCTCACTAAAGACAAAAGCCAGATGTTAGTGGGTGTTAGTGGGGTTTTTTGTCCAGTGGGAAAGGGGCTTTAGCAACCACCTGGAAACTCCACCTAAAACACACAAACATACCTAGCAACTACTTGGTAAAAGTCTTCTGAAGAGCCAGCAACCACCTATAGTAGTAACATCTTAACCACATAGCAATGTCTGACTGTGGGAAATCAGTTTCATCACTAGTTTTATGCATTTTATATACAACCTTATACCCTTTTCCCTTCAAAATTAGTGTGAATATGCAGGTTTTTTAAACATGGGAAACCCCACAAAATTGGGCATAGTCTCATTCCCATTGCCAGTAGACAAGTATGCTTTTCTGTTTTGTTTTTTTTACTAGTGTTCGACGTCACAAACTCGCCGGAAAACAGGGTTAGTAAACAGTAGAAAGTAGCATGGAGGCCAGTGAAAATGTTACTGTAGTTACTTCTTTTTTTATATCTGTTACTTATTCAGTATCTCTTCAAACTCTGTTTCGATTAATTTGGGAAGATGTTCAAAGGCTGTTTGGATTGCGACGGAGAGAATTTGTGGCTGTGATGACAAAGAGTCAGTCGTAGTAGTCATAGCATGGCATCGGAAAAGGGACGAAAATTAGCGTGTCCACCCAGGTGTCACGTTTCCCTCACTGCCGATCGAAGCTGGAGCCGATAAATACCCGTGTCTACTGCAGAGTCGTTTGTCCCGGGAATGAATGCCGATAGTAACCTTTCCCACTAAAGACAAAAGCCAGATGTTAGTGGGTGTTAGCAGGTTTTTTCTCCAGTGGAAAAAGGGCTTTAGCAACCACCTGGAAACTCCACTTCAAACACCCAAACAAACCTAGCAACTACCTGGTAAAAACTTGGCAACCTACTTGCAACCTTTTAGCACTTAGCAGAAAGCACGTGTACATTTTCTTTGGAAAATGCAACATTTTCAAGTTTGTTTTTCTTTTTTTTTCTGCCACTCCAGGCAGGAGTGTCTCTTCTCACTCGCCTCCTACACGCCGATCCTCCTGCCATGCTAGTTTATGTGGTGGCCGCAGCCGAGTCATCAAAAACATTACTGGAGAGTCTGTCCACATTCCCCTGACTTAACTTCTCCAGCACCTAAACTGTCTGAATGTGTGTGCATGTCCAACTGTTACTGTCAGTTTAAGGCTCTAACTATAACTTATTTTAATAGCAGATGTAATCTGAAGATATTTTTAGATATTGGAGCCAGCAATGCGTCTCATACACACACAGACACACACACATGGATCCTGTTAATTTCCAGGTGTGTTTAGAAGGTCTAGTTCAAGACCAAAATCTGGTCCTTGCCCCTTTTTGACCTACACACACACACACACACACTGGTGGACTAAAGGCCTGTGGCCAGTAATATCAGAGACAGTTGGTGTTTTCGCAGCACTTAGCGGCCCAGTATTCCCTTACCACAACAACATCCAATCACCTGCCAGCTCCTGACCTCTGACTTCTGCTACAGAGCTGGGGATTGAGGAGGGATAGAGGGGGATAGAGTGCATACCAGTGTGGGGTAGGGTGGTCCGCAAGCCAGCAAGTTGAAAGGCTTTGGTTTGCCTCCAGGCAGGGAGACCTCAACAAAGCCTGTAACCTTGCTGCTGCACACAAGCGATGAGCGAAAGAGAGCGAGCGAGAGAGAGAGCGAGAGGGGCTGTTAGCTGTTCATCGATACACTACATTAGGCGGGTACATGGATGACTATCTTTTCATTACTTACGTAGACAGATGAACCTCCCTGAGGGATTTCCCCTCCCTTCACTCCGCCATCTCTGCATCTCGCCCCGCTCCTCATCATCCCATCCCCCCCCCTCCTCCTCCTCCTCTCCTGATCTGAAACACACCCCACGTCTTCTACAAATTCTCTCCCCTCTTTCTTTTCTGTCTCTCCTCACACTTTTACTCTCTTCGAGCTCAGATTTGTGCTATATCTGAAAGTAATTCTTGGCATTTCATCCAACTTGTGGACAAATTAGGGCTCCACCAACCCTTACAAAAAAAGAAGCATACTTCAAGTTTACTTTATGATAAGTATAATCAAGTATAATCCCAAGTATACTTTATGTAATAATTCTACTAATATCAATGCACTAGTTGTATACTTGTAAGTGTACTACATCAATACTTCTTGGGACTAAATTAGCCCACTTTTTAGTTTATAAAAGTATACTTTTAAGTGTACTTTAAGTGTAAGAATAGTAAACTTTGAGTACACAACTAGTTTACATCTAAGTTGTATTTTGTACTGCAACTCTACTATGAAGTGAACTATACTACAAGTGAACTTATGTATGAGAACTAAGTATACTGTTAGTTTACTAGTTATATACTTGTTGACCACTTTTTAGTTTATGAAAGTACCCTTTAAAGAATACTCTACTTTTGTTAGTTTTTACTGCAGGTATAGTGGTAAGTTTTCTTTAACTTATAGTACTTAATCAATGATTTATGCATTACATACAGACTTTAAGAAATAAATAATAAAGTCAGTTTTTCCTCACATGCCTCCAGGGTGAACGGAGAATGCAAAAACGTAGGACATTCTTGAAGATTTAAAGTCAAATTAATATCAAAACATACATTTACAAACTCTCACAACATCTAATAGGTTAAGTATAAGTTAAGTTAAGTATATCTCTGATAAGTACATATAAAGTAAACTGAAAGCATACTCTTATTTCAAATTTAAATGAAGTATACTCATAGCACACTTGAATAAACTTCTTCCTGGTAAGGGAAACCAGGATTTGAGATAATTAATCTGGTGAATTTACCGTTATGCAAGTGACTAAACTTTCTGGAACTCCTCCTCCCAGTTTGCTCTTTCTTAATTTATCTGTATTCATCTTATCTATCCGTTAACCACTCCTCCTCCTCCTCCTCCTCCTCCTCCTCTAAACCTTTCTTACCTCCTTTCTCACCAATCTCTAGATTGTATCCTTCTATCTCTCTCCACTCCAGCCATTTAAAACAATAACATGGAAGATGGCCAATTTATGGGATGGGACTTGGGCTGTAAGCAATCACCATGAAATCAGCCCTCTTATTTCATTACTGATATACCCAAGGGCACACACACATGCGCACAAACACACACGCACACACTTGCCTAACACACACTGCTTTACACGAGTGGTAAAGAAGCCCATCTGTAAATTCATTAGCTATTAAACAGCATTGGATAATAGAGATGTGTTGATGGGAAAATGTACCGTGCGTGCATGTGTGCGTGTGCGTGTGTGTGTGTGTGTCTGATGGGAATCAATCTCAGAGACCAGAGGGAAAACGATGATTGAATTCTGGGCCATACTCATGACTCAGTACTTTACGGGGAGAGTTGCTCCTTCTCAGAACCACTAAGTGGAGTGAATAAGTGTGTCTTATTGTGTGTGTGTGTGTGTGTGTGTGTGTGCGTCCTCTTGCACGCAGATTCACAGTGTTTACTAGCACTGACGTTTTATCAACCATAAACACACGTTTCACCATGTTGGGCTACTTTTCCTCCAATAGCCATTTAGGCTAAACCCCTTTGCTATTTCCTGTCACATATAGGCGCAGATGTGAGGATGCTGCCAGCACCAATGTAAAAGTCTTCACTTACTATTTCCAGTCACTCAGCAGAAAAAGGCTCAACCAGAATCCTGCTATAAATTTGCGGACGAACGAGCGAGCCAAGTACGACTGCCGGCACGGAGAGGAAAACATTACCATTGTCTTTATAATATGAAACTGAAATTTGCTGGTTAGCCTTTAGGTCCTGATTCTCATTGTCTGAGCTGCCTCTCAGCAATAAAAGTACTCAGTGTGTGTGTGTGTGTGTGTACAGACCATAGTGGAATGTAACTAAGTACATTTACTCAAGTACTGAACTGGGCCAGACCTTTTTGAAACCACATCTTTTATCTAGGACACTCAGATCCACTGACCAGTTGCTTCTGACTGTCCCGAGGTCAAAGTTGAAGCTCAGGGGTGACTGAGCCTTTTCAGTCTTTACTCTGCCTCCACATATTCGGATGTCCCCTACACTGCCTGTTTTTAAATCAAAACACACTTTTGTTCCTCGGTTTTTGGCTCGGCATGAGAGTTTCATTTTTTTTTTTTATCCTTTTTTCTTTCCTAATGGTTTTAAGACTTTTATTATTTGAATGTCCTGTTGATTTTAAATTGGTCTCAGAGTTTTATTGTGTTGTTTTTAGTTTTTTTAATGTATAATTGTACAGCACTTTGGCCAACTTTTGTTGTTTTTAAATGTGCTTTATAAATAAATCTGGATTGGATTGGAAGTACTGTACAATTATGAGGTACTTGTACTTTACTCGAGTATTTACATTATATGTTACTTTTTACTCCACTCCATTTTGAAAACAAATATTGCACTTTGTGCTCCACTACATTTATTTGACAGCTTTAAATACTTTACATATTCAGATAAATAGAAACTCAAAAAGATAAATCAGCTAATATATTATGATGATTATCAGAGGTTAAGTTACATAGCAGTATATAAAGTACATACATTTAGCTCCACATTTACCTGCTGCAACATTAAAGTGATAAACACATTAATTATAATTCAATAATCATCATTCAGCATAACGATTACTTTTACTTTTGATACTTTAAAGGTACTGTTTGTAGCTTCTTATACGTATAAATCATTGCGGGTCGAAACAACACGGAAGCACCAAAACCACAAAGTTCTATATAGTGAAGCCCGTCTTGCAAAACAGTGTTGGCCGCGGTCGGAGGACGCGGAGGAGACCGTAGTCTTGGTCTCCAGGGCCGGAGTCTCTGCTGTACGCTGCTCCTCTGCCAGCCTGCTTGCCTTCACTCACACACAGTATGAATGTACAGTGGACGTTTGTGCAGAAATAAATGCTGCAGCTCCTCCAGACCAACAGAGGTTTCCCGTGTCTTGTGAAGTGGACGGGGCTCCGCAGAGAGAAACGTTAACTTCTCCGACCAAAACTCTGCTGTCTCCCCTATTCCCTACGGCCACGGTCTGGAGGCTGAAGCAGGAAAAGCCAACACTAGGATCAGCATTGATTCATGGAGAGACCTTCATCTGGTCAGCTAACATTACTGCCAAGCAGCTGAAATATAGTGATTTTGTGGTTTTAGCTGAGGTGTGTCGCCTCACTGTTTTGAGCGATGCTAGTTCATGTCTATGTAGAGCAACAGGACGCTGACTTTCGTTGACTTAACGGCCACAGGTGTCGCTGTTAACAAGCATTTCTGATTCTTACAAACAGTCCCTTTAAGTATATTTTGATGCTAATACTTTTGTACTTTCATTTTACACTGTAGTATTGCGACTTACAAGAAGTTTAAGGATGAGAGAACAAGATTAATGAAAGCTAATGTTAGGTCAGGCAGTCCTGTTGAAGCGTACAACCGTACAATGAAGAATATATATATATATATGTGAGTGTTTAGTAGAGGTTAGCGGGAGGTCGGATTGTCACCCCGGAGCAGCAGCAGCTGTCTGATGGCCTCACTGTCTCCCTGGCTCCACGTCCCCAGCTCAGCATGTCACAGGGCTAACTGGGGCTAACTGGATATAAGAGAAGGATTAAGCACCTGGACATCACACAGAGCAGCCTGTCTGCCGCGACATGAGATGGATGTCATCACCTGGATAAGTGATGCAGCAGGGGGGTGGGGGTGACAGAGCAAGGGGGAGGAGAGCAACAAGAGGAGGAGGAACCACAGGGAGAGAAAGAGGTACAGTAGTGGGATTGATGGCCAAGCCAAGAGGAGGAGGAAGATAGTGTTGTCCAAAAAGCCTGTGGAAGTAATAAACTGTGATCTACAGTGGTCCATCAATCAGCCAGGTACAACACAGAACAGGTAGAACATGTTGTACAAGAGGAGAGGAGAGGAGAGGAGAGAAGAGAAGAGAAGAGGAGAGGAGAGGAGAGGAGAGGAGAGGAGAGGAGGAGGGAATCCCCCCCTCCCCCCCATTGGCAGCAGGGTGCCATGTCATCAAGCTGAGGGTCACACCTCCGTGTCAGAGTCTCGGCCTGCGGTCAAGTTCAGCAACCTGAGGTTCAAGCATTGTCACTCACTGGAGTATCAGTGTCTGCCTTTCCTTAAAGCAACATTATGCAACTTTTCTTTAACCTTAAAATAACAGCGTCAACGTCATTTTCATGGTACAATGACTTGTAATCGTGTGAATGGCTAGATACTAGAAGTGTGTAACGCTTTACGGCACTATACGTCACATACAAGCAGCTAGTTATAAGAAGAAGCTAGCTCAGTATTGTACGGACATCATGGCATGTCTCACGGCCAATGGGAAAACAACGACAATCCGACAGCACAGTGTACATCCCTGCCAATGTTATTTATGAAAGGTTGCCACGTAGGCTGTAACCTTATCGGTGTCATCCCCAAATGCAAACTATGTGTATGGGATGCAAACACTAGCTGTATTTCAACTAAACTAACTAAAACTTAATTTCATTCTTTTTCGTTAGTCTTTTTGTTATGTTCTCCGATGTCACAATAAATAAAACTATGCAGAGTGATATTTGTGTAAAGAGGGGGGTTCAAGGCGCAATTGGAATTTATGACATTGGTCTACCACTCAGAAACTGTCGGGACGCCAAATCACAACAATACCAATTCTTGCATAATGTTACTTACCGTCCCACCTGTGTTAACATGCTTCCCTTTGGGGCGTCAACCAAGCCCCCAGGAGGAGCGCGGGGCTTTGATGCAAATTTTTGTAGTGGCCAAACGGCGGTACTACAACTTCTGTGTCCGTCACGTAATGCCATTTGGCCCAAAAAGACTTTTCCGATAGATTTATATCGGGAAAGAGACGTCTGTAACTCTGGATAATTTTGCTGCCTGCTCTATGCGCCCAGTGGATGCGGAATATCGCCGGAAGATCCGGGTACTTTATCACTTGGCAGTCGAGCCATTTTGGCTTCATGCGCCACTGAGCAACTCTCATAGGAATGAACGGGAGCCCGCCTACAACGCTGTATCCAGTTCTCTTTATACATCCATAAGGGGTCAACCCTATGTTCCCTCAGCTCTATGTTGGGTTTCGGAATAACGGGCCGTCAGAACAATCATGTTTCACATTCACACATGTCACATTCATGTTTAGTGTATCCTTTTTTATTTAGGTACCTCTCCTCTCGTTTCAGATCACTTAACTTCCCACCAGTTCTGATTGTCTGCCTCTCCCTGATTAGTTTAACCCGTCCTCCGGTAGCCCTGCACTCACCAGACCTCCAGTTCAACTCATCTAACTTCCCCAATCAATCATTCACTACATCTACCAGCCCAGTTACTTTCTTCTTTGTCAGTTTGTCATCGTTGTTATGTCGTGTTCTGTTGCCTGTTTTCCTGTCACCGTCTGCCTATTTGGACTCATGCCACCTGTAAGATTAATCTTCAATAAATCACTTGCGTGAACCTGCTGCCTCCTCAACTCTCTGGATTTGGGTCTATCATTTCATCGCAATCCAGAGATATTTCAGTCTGGGCCATAGTTGTTTGACCGACCAACATTGTGATCCATAAAACCATACTGCTAGCATGACGAAAAACTTACATTTATATCTTATTGTTTGTCAATTGAACTTAATTTAACTTTTGTCATTAATTTGGCCGATTGCATGACAACCAAAAGATATATCATAATAATAAGCAGTAAAAATAACGATGTTGCATACACAGTTTATGGGGTTATAAAATATATGTTGTTGAGAGATTTAACAGATGTTAATGTGTACAAATGCACGCACACATATTAGTATAAATGTTTGCACGAATGCGTATAAGCATGCATGGGCGTTTATCTGCATGTCTCTGTGCTGGTATGTACGCTCGCTCCTCTGCCTGTTCCATCAAACCTCCGTGCCAGAACAAGCCAGGTGAGATGCAGAAAGACATATTTATGAGCTTGTTATTGGTATCTCACCGCTGAGTTGCTCAATATTAATAGCCGATGTTTCCCTTCGTGGCTGCGTGTGAGAGAGCAGCCAGGACAGAATTATGATGTCGCAGTCAAATGTAAAAAACAAATCAATAAAAAATCCCTCACAGGATTCAGTTCTGTGCATGACACAGATATGAAACAGCAGAGAGGTCAGATGGATGCGACGCAGAAGAGAGAGGAAGCTGCAGATAAAAAAAAAAGAAAAAAAATGCAGCTATGTAAGAAATAAGTTTCAAGACTGGAGTGAGTGTGGCTGCCCGCAACGTGACAGAACGCCATCTTTGTTGTTAAGTCAACACAGACGGCGGAGAAGATGTTGCACTGAAACCAGTACAGAAACTGCGAAGTGCGTGCATACCTGAGTATTTGTATGTGTGTGTGCATTGATGCATTGTGTGTTTCGTATAAACAGAGGACGACAAGAACTGTCGCTCTCAGCAACAAGCATGTGGATGTAGGTGGCTTTAGATATGTGTCCTTCATACTCTCCTTCAGTCTCTGTATAATATCAGCGTCTCTCTTCTCGTGTGCCTGTTGCTGTGCAGCGTGGCAGCCGAGGAGAGGAGACGCCTCTGTAAATGTTTACTGTACGAGAGTTTGTTAAAGATGTGACCAGAGAGCGATAAACAGAAAACATCTGGACGCAGACCCCAACATCTGCTGCCTTGAGGGAGGTGGATGGATCGAGCGAGGCCACGGGAGAAACACTGAGGGGAAGGAAGAGGAAAGTGAGGGAAAACAAAAGTGGGAGGAGGAGGAGGAGGAGGAGGAGAAAGGAGACGGGAATGAGAAAAGTGGCAAAAGCTTGCAAAAAAATCAACTGATGTGAATCGCTTGACAATGAGATCTTTAAAACGCTCTACTGAAAATGGCTTTGTCTCTTCCTCGATCCATCTCTGTCTTTTCGTAGACAAACAGCAGAAGAGCTCGGGGTGTCCAGCGCCCACTACAAGGGTGGGCCGTGTAGAGGAGGGGGAAAACAAAGCCAACGAGGAGCAGATGTTCAAAAACGCACACATAGAAACACACTGACGCAAACACCCTTTTCATTTGGAGTATAGTAGTTCATCCTAGACTTGAGACGATGACCACACCCCTTCTACGCACGCACACAAACTCACACTGATGTCAAAAAGAGAAGTTAGGGAACACATCAGACACAGAAAAGCATCCTCCCAGCAAGAGAGGAAACTTTTCTTCCAGTAGCTTTTACGCTTTCCTGAAATCCCAGAACATGTGTGAATGTGTGTTTCAATCTGATCGTCTGAGGAAACAGCTGCATGGACCTGTGTGGGTTGAAAGGGGTTGGGGGGTTCGCAGATAACCTCTGACTTCTCAGACAGGAAGCTTGGAGAGAGCCTCAGGAAGTTGCTCTCAGGACCGACGCGCGTAGCAGAGCTTGCATGTACAGCAGCGGGGAAAACAAACACAGCTTTCAGGTGCACGCCAGCACAATGACTCAAGTGTATATGCATCAGCGCCTTTCTTGCAACGCGGCGCGGTGCATGTGAAAGCAGGTGCACTCAACAAGTTTGTGCATTGGGAATATGGTAATAACACGGTGCGGTTTTAATACGTACTAATGTAACACCTGAACAGCTTTCGCAGCGCCTTGACAAACAAAGTCATCAATCAATCAGTCAGCAGCCCATCAAACTATTTGCTCTGCATGTTCCCAAACTCTTGAGCAGTTGTCTATAAAAAAAATTAAAAAAACGTACCTCGGGCTAGAGGAGGAGAAACTGGCACTGTGCCTCATTTTTTAGAGCCTGTGCACAGAAAGGAAGCAGCCTGAGTAGTTTCATTGTAAGTCCTTCCTGCTGCTCTCAAAAGGCAGAACCCATGCTCCTCTGAGGCCTGTCCTCATGTCAGGGATTCTGTCTACATCAATCACCTACAGCACATGTCCAACATGGCACAGCCACAGCTGAAAAGCAGGTTGGCACTCAAAAGTGGCATATGGCTGTGAAATGCCTCTGTGATGGTCTATTGTCCAAACAGGTTAGCCTCCTGGGTAGCAGCGCATTCCTCACGTGTTTTATGTTCTTCATGTGCAACATCTAAATGTCACTGTCAACATATAATCCATAAACTTGAATCTACAATAAGACGGTTGTAATTTCTGCTATTGTCGCGACTGTTGCTACAAAATAGAGCAACAGAAACAGCAGGCCTAGTACGTGACACTGAGCTCTTTCGATCTGTGAATTTCACGTTATGGTTGAAAGAGAGAGGATGATAGCGTCTCCGAGGCTACACTGGTTTCACTTCTCCGCCGTGCAAAACCACACATACAAAAATGTGCCCTCACGAAACCACGTCGACACACAAATGCACACACACATGCACGCACGCGGCCGATGGGCGGACGCACGTCAAAAGCAAACAGTGGAATCCTACTCCCCTATAACGTCACGCGCCCACTGCGAGCCAGACAGACAAAGACAGCGGGGCGTTTGTGATGAGCTGAATGAAAGTGTGTGAGTGTCTGAGAGCTCCTACATCGACTGACAGTGACGTCTGTCCATTCTCTCCACCACCTCCATCTGTCTCTCCGTCCCACACGCCAGACAGAAAGAACACAATGGGCAGACGCAAAGCTGAAATTTAAGACAAATATATATATATAAAATAAATGTGAAAAGCAATAATAAAAAGGGAGTCATTCAGTTCCAATATAATCACTCCCAGGCCCAGGGGAATACGACACAGCTGTGTTATCATAGGTGTCTCTACCCGGCCCGTCAAAGACTCATACTCTGACACACATACATGCACAATGGGTAATTAGTGCCAGTTGGCCCACTCATTTATCGCTATTACGCCAAAACGACTTCCTCCGCTGCCCGTTTGAATGCACATCAGTGTGGAAATGCCATTTAGATATGTGGGCTTGACAGCTTTGACACAATTAAGCAATTAAAGTACATTTATCAATCAGGTGCATTTCACTTACCCGCTACCAGCTTTAATTTGTTCACAAATAAGAGCTGAGAAGTCCTGACAAATGTAAATACAGCATTTATTTCAGACACCTGCAACCTTGACAGCTCATTTTAATCTGCACACAGTTGAACAGAAACAATGTGACATACACGGCAAAGACTGTGAGACCGTTTTAAGCATATTTTGTGTACACAAAAGGATAAAGATAACCTTTGAGTTGTTGTTGTTGTATAGTTATAGTGATTTAACCAGCGTGTTACACTTTCTTCTTCATAAAACATTTGCAAATCCATATATTTTTTTTTTACATTTTGAATCCTGCATTGTTTACATCCATGAGTACTCGCACTCCCAACTCCTCAAATACGGCAACTTGGTCGGTGGCCCTAAGCTTCAGACTATGATGCTCTAGGTACCCCTCTAGCATCAGTTTTCCACGTGTCAATTTCCGCTCCTTACATACATACACTGTCATGTCAAAATAAACTTACGTTTACACAGGAAACAACTTGGTTAGGTTTAGGAAAAGATCGTGGTTTGGGTTAAAATAAGTTTGTTTGTTCTGTAGTCGAGTAGGCTACGTTACGCTCGCAATGTAGTAACGTTATGTAACCTACGTAACTACGCTACGTTAGTAATTTATGTTATGTAACGTTATGTAACTTAAAATAAGTCAACATTGACTTTTGGTTACACAGGAAGCGAACACCGCTTTACTGGGTGAAAGTCTTGTGTTGACCCATCAATCGACTCTTTAAACTAATATATTCTTTTTATATATCTTCTTTCTGCTGCATATCTTTATGTATATTTTTTATACATAACCTGACTTCCATCTTTTCTCCCACCATAACTACGGCTGACAAAGCTGCCATATTTGAGGAGTTGGGAGTGAGAACGGGCTGTGCTATCTGTCTTCTTCTTCCCTGCCTTTGTTGGTGTATTCAAGTGTACCTTGGCGTGTTATCAGCACGTGTAGGTCAGTGGAATGGTGTGAAACCTTTGACGGGGATGTATAAGGTGTCGCATGTGAGTTCTTGTGCACAAATGCAAGACAAACAAAACGGGGACCCACTCATAAAAAAAAACTGCTCTATAGTTGGCAGATTATGTTAGTTAACTGGCTGCTGGCTGAAGCTTCATATTTTCTGCACAGATGTGAGAATGGTATCTATCATCTAATCTAACTCACAGCAAGAAAGCAAATGAGGATATTTCCCAAAATGTCAAACTAATGCTTTAATGGTTTACAGTTGGAAATGGAAACATGAAGAGATAAAGGGACCCCTTAGACTATCAAGACCCAGAAAACGTGAGAATTTTATTTCTAAAAGATTTTCAGACCAAACAGATCCAAATGCCCGAATACACCTGAAGACGTGTGATAAGTCTGCACAATAACCTTTGCGTGCAGAAACCAGGGAGACGACCAGAGTTACACCGAGGAATTCGTCACCCACATGGTTGTTGACCTGGATTCAAAGAGAGAGAAACAAAAAGAGAGAAACAGAGACCTCTGGACATTCATTATTAAAACAGACGGCTTTAAAGACTGAGGCGGTACTGAAGAACTGAAAGAGAGAATAAGAGGAGAAGAAGTGAGATAGTGGGTCAGCCTGGCCGCATGTTGACCTCAGGTAACCCGGGTATGTGGGGGCTGCAGGACAGTTTGTCTTTCTACTGTCTGCCAACACATAGAGTAGAAACAGAGCCTTCATTATATATCTGCTGCTATCTCAATGTCACTGGAGAGCTTCTATTAGTACTATTACCATTAAGTATAAGTAGTGATTTTGGTTGTAGTAGTTGTATTGTTGTTGTTACGCTTGAATTACTAGTATCGTTGATGTTTCCTCATTCATCATGACAACAGATGTCATTGTGTATCAAATATTATCGCTTCCTGGTTGTGTACTAACAAAACATGTCTTTCACTCTCTTGACATTGAATCATGAATGTTCTTTAATATTGTGATTTTATGTAAAACATCATGTATCATGCCAAAGTCAATAGCAGCTCCCTGGTCGTGGAGAAATTGCGCTTGAGAACATGTGTTCATATTTTAATGCATATACTGTAGCCAAAGATTCAACAGCTGCTTGTAATCTCTTTGACACAGGTGAGTGATAAAAGTGTTGCTTTATTTCAGGGAGTACCAGGTATAAAACATGAGGGTGGCCTGTCTCATCGCCATCTCACACTTCAGCCGCACAAAAGACATGCAGAACGGTTTTCGGGAAGTGTTTTGAGTATCCCATAAAACCCACTGGGAACTAAGGAAGTGCACATCAACTTCCCAGAGAGGTCATTCATCAAACACTGCATACCTAATTCAAACATACAAATATATCTGGGCCTTCTGGCCGGACCACCTGACCTTCGACGCCGTAGTAATGGTCTGCCTGACAGAGCCAAAACACACAGCCTGAGCGGTCCCATGGGCCAGTCTGTGTTTTCTCAAACATGCACACACACACACACACGCATGCACAGGGTTATACAAACACACACACACACAGTCTCAGTATGTGATAAGAGCCATATAGCCCTTAACCTTCCAAGATAGAGGCAGGACTTTAAGTGCAGACAGGATTCCAACCGTTCACTCAATCACTCCTGTGTGTGTTTGCATGTGAAACACGGAGAGCATGTGTGCGTTTATGTGCATGCACCAGTTTCGGCTGAGACTTTTTTTTTTCTATCCTTCTCTGACAAACCAGTCTGACTGCACACACACACACACAGAGACACACATGTAAGTGTGCTAAAGTAGAGATGTGATTTGGGAGAGATTTCTCACGGCCAGAGCGCCCCGAGCTACCCTGAGTAAATACAGATTAATGATTGGTTGAAGAGGGCGTCAAGGCGGAAGTGCATTCCACAGAGTTAGCCACTGATGTCAGCCACCTCAAACTCAGAAAGATGTGCATAACACATACACACACACACACACAAATACTCCATGCTACAAGATCGCTATCTCTTCTAAGAAATTTCTAAGATAGCTAGAAATTATGTGATTGACTCCTACTGATTTACATGCTCATAAAGGTCACTTGCACAAATAAAACGCAAAGGACACGTTCATTTACGAGAACCTATAACATCAGATAAAAGATAATCAGACACTGTATACCACAATTGATCTCATAAATTCTGCACCGTGAGCAGTTACGGGACGCTAAAAAGCTCAATTTACAACAACAGTCCCCGCTGTCTCTCTCGGTAAGTTCAGACTGTACTTCTCGTCCGTACAGGAATCAATGGAGCAAAATCATTTAATAATTAACGTTCAGTTCATATAAGAAAAGAAATTGTGCTTCACATTGTGGAGCTACATCCACTTACACACATGCCACATCATGGTGTAAATGATGAATTGTACGAGACCAGATGAGCTGGATGCCTCACAGAGCTCCACTGCTCCTGGTTTTCATCAGCATGCAGACTCGTGCTGCAGGACTGCACTTTGCAACAGCTACTGACTTTGTGTGCACAGTACTCTACAGTATGTGTGTGTGCAAACCTGCACGTAAATCCTCAGGCAGGCACATTCCCAGGCACCGTTTGTATATCACTTGTCAGAAGTTTCAGATTTCACGCTCAGAGAATCGATCGCCTATCAGCAGCGCAGCGATAACTCTGCCGAGTCATAACTTAATGTAAGAGGATTCACTGATCGCAGATTGAGATTCACGAAGCACGAACAGGAAGGAAAACTTGAAATGAAATCGAAGCAGCATATCAATTAGGGGAAGTTCTTATCTGTCACCTCAATCTTAAGCCTCTGAAACTCACTGCCTGCTGCAAGCAGTACAACATTATAATATCCAGAGTTTTTAAGACTGTGGCAGAGACAGTAGTAGTAGAAGTATTCCTATCCTTTCACATCCTAAAAGTAGCAATACCACAATGTAAAAATACTCCAGTGCAAGTAAACGTCTTGCAATAAAGACTTTCTTTTCTTTTAATTCACATATCTGGAGGTCAGAGGTCAAGGGACCCCTCTGGCCATGCCAGTTTTTCCTCGCCAAAATTTAGCACAAGTCTGGAGCGTTATTTAACCTCCTTCGCGACAAGCTAGTGTGACACGGTTGGTACCAACAGATTCATTAGGTCTTCTAGTTTCATATGATGTCAGTATCTTCGAGCCCGCTACAACCTCCGAAAGATCGTATGAGTCAAAGAAATTAGTGGTGTTAAAACTAATTTGCGCTAACGCATTATTATCACGTTAACTTTGAGCCCTAATAACAATATTTATTACATTTGGTAGTCGTTATCGGCTGATACGCTAGTTCAGGTATCGGATTCAGTATCGGTATCAGGAAGGGAAAAAAATGGCATTGGGACAGTTATAATGACAAAGTAGTTTCTATTCCTGATCTGTGTCCAGTTCTGGTGTGTGTTCCTGCTGTTAGACAGAACCACTTGTCCCAACTACTGTTTTCAAGTTCATTTTACCAGGAGACAAAGAGTCCATTTATCTAGATGGAGGCAGGAAAGAGGAGGAGGAGGAGGAGACAGTGAAGGGTGTGAGAGAGAGAGAGAGAGAGAGAGAGAGAGAGGAGGGGCTGAAAGTTGGATGGATAGTGAAGGAAAGGAGGAGGAGAGAAAGACGACCGACAGAAGAACTTTCCAAAACAGCAGATCCAGGAATGTTGGTGGAAGGTGCCACATAGCTCCAAATATTTGTTGGCCGGTTGGCACGGCAACACGTTTATTAGCGATAATCTCTCTACAATGATATACCAGAGAGCCAGGGAGGAGAGGAAACACTGAGGACTGTGATATGGGAAACAAGTATATCATTTTGACAAGAAATGGGTTCAACAATAAAAGAAGGGGGGGGAAAAAAATCTGAGAATGAGATTCATTGTTTCAGTGTTGACTCTGGAGTGGAGACACATGCCACACACACACACACACACACACTGAGAGCTACAGGTAGACACACACACACACACACACACACACACACTGAGAGCTACAGGTAAACACAGCAGCGACGAGGGTAACACAGAATCAGCGACTGTCACTTAACTATTTACTGCTGCTTCTTCCCTTCAGCCTCGCCCAACCTAGCGCCAAACAAACACACACACACACACACACACACACACACACACACACACTGAAGGTCTCCCGCAAGTCACTGGCGTCATTAATACACAGTATCTGATAATATGTATGACACAGTGTATTTTCCAGTATTCTGGCACCATGACAACTTACCACAGCGTAAATGAAACAACGTGAGGAACCTTCGATTTAACCATAAGTTAGTTTAACCTTTACTGAGTTTCAGTTTTGTTGCTATGGTTACTGTCATTCTAATACAGGCTCCCATGAACACTGAACACTAAAAATGAGTCTATATAACTTTTGAAAGAATAAATAATGCACTTTTCAAATGAAAAGTTGAATTCATAATTCATAAAACACATAATTTAATGCACTTACGGTCTTGGTCCGGTAAGATAATGGTGACAAATGTACGCAAACTTTAGGTAGATAGATACAAAAACAAAGTTTATTCAATTGTGCTATACTTCTTTTAAACTTAAAATAAGAGTGTATGCATTTAGTTTACTTTTTATACTCAACAAAATTATACTTAACTATACTTGGCATATACTGAAATTACTATAAGTACTATAAGTTCACTTAAAGAAAACTTACAAGTATACTTGCAGTAAAAACTATTAAACTAGTAGTTTACTGAGAGTATACTTTAACGGGTGCTTTCATAAACTAAAAAGTGGGCTACAAGTATATAACTAGTAAACTAACAGTATACGTATAAGTTCACTTGTAGTATAGTTCATATTATAGTTGCAGTACAAAATACAACTTGGATGTAAACTTGTGTACTCAACGTTTACTACTCTTACATTTAAAGTATATTTAAAGTATACTTTTATAAATGAAGAAACTGGGTCAATTTAGTATTGGAAGTAGTACCCTTACAAGTAGTACATTGGTATTAGTATTCTTAATACATAAAGTATACTTGAGAATATACTTAAAGTTTACTTTCTTAAAATAAACTTGAAGAATACTTTTTGTTGAGGTCTGGCTATGTAACTGACATTACTTGGACAATATGCTGACTGTCTTTATCATTATTATGTACTGTAATACTCTTCCCTCATGTTTTCATCCTTAGCTTTTTCATGTGAATTAGGAAGTACTTTTTTATATATATGTTTTATATGTTTTTACGTGTCCTAGTAGTTCCTCACAGGAAATAAAGTAATTTGAATTGAACTGTACTGAATTGTTGCTTGAGGCCACTTTGGCTGCTGTTCAGCAAAAGTTACAGAGGCTCGCTTTAAAATACACTTGAAATAGGGATCAAAGACATGATCTGGACACAGTTTGAGGTGTCCTGGTTTGTAATTTTAACCTTCTACCCAATCAGAAGACGTATTCTCCGTGGTCTTAGTAGAAAGTGGGATAAAATCCCTCGTTCGACAGCCAGAAAACCATCAAAGTCTGATCCCCCTCCCCTCCAACCATAACACCACTCAGTATTGATCTGTGATCAGGTTTCATAGCTGTCTCAGAGGAGGGTGGTGAGGACGATCTCTCTGTGTGTGTTAGTGTGCACATACATGTGTGCATGAAAGAGAAAGAGAGCAAGAAAGAAGAGAGTTTTACAGTCGCATGTCTCTTGTTTCATAGGACGGCAGTCTGCAAGATCAACTTCACTTACACTTATCATATATCCAATAAAGCCTGAATATAATTCAAGCTAAATATTCACCGTGCGGTGAGTCATGTTTCATTTATAAAAGCCTCTCTGACCCATATTTATGTTCTCTCTTCTTCAGTAAAAGAACAACCTTCCATTCTTCCTTCTTTCGGTTTCTCTCAACCACAGACTGAAACTGCTGCTCGACTTAAAACAATCGCTCGGTCTTGTCACTCTACCTCCTCCCTCCTCCCTCCTTCTTCTCCCTTTACTTTTTTTTATTGCCTCTGAAAAGCCAGGCTAGAATAACCAGCAAGTCCAAACACACACTGACAACCTCCCAGTCACACAACAACACACACACACACACACACACAAACAACACAAATGCAACGTACTAAAACAAAAACAGACACACACACCTTGTGCGGTTGATGCGGTCCCACAGCTTGCAGAGGTAAATGGGGTGGAACAGGTTAGCAAGGCTGCCATACAGTGTCCCACCTGTACAAACACAGTGCACGATCATGCGAACACACACACGGACACACACAAGTAGTGCTCCATCTGGATCGAGGCACTGGTGGGTTTTAATAGCTATCGATCATTTTCCCTGGTGACACACTCACCTCCCTGTTACAGAGCCAGCTGAGGACTCATACAGGTCTCTGAGTGCACACACACACACACACACACACAAGCTGCACATGTGCACACAACCAATGTCAAAAAGGCCGTGTGTGTGCTTGTGTGTACACTACTGTGTGTCTGTGTGTGTGTGTGTGTGTGTGTGTGTGTGTGTGGGAGGGGGGGGGGGGGGGGGGGGGGGGGTCCTGCTGTGGCTCACTCTGTCTTTCTTTCTAGATGAGGTTATTTAATTTACATAATGAGGCCCAGACTTCACTCTCATAGATTAAATTACTCTGAGACAACAAATAAAAACGCATGCAGACAAGCACCCCCCCTAAAAACATACAAACCCCAGTCTATATAACCCTTTAACTGAAGTTGTTCTCCTGCTTCTCTCTGAGCTACGATAAAAAAAAGTAAAGTCCTGCAGTGTGCCCACCCTTACCCAATGATGTCATCGTACACTCGCCGGGTGAGTTACGGTGCGTTGAAAGGGTCAAAACGAGGGAGAGCCGATCGATATTCCATATGATTCTGACCAATAAATCTAAGATGTGATTAGTCCGGGTAGTTAGCGACGATTAATTGTCAAAGCTAATAAAGTCTTTTTGTGGCTGAGGGTGCCAGAGAGGCTGCTGGGAATCATGGTTCACTTTATGGGCAAATTAATTAAAACAGCGCCTGAAAAAACCCTGTCGAAGACGGGCATCAAACACTCATTCTCCACTCGGTGAAGGGCGTAACAATGAGACATCACTCAGGGAGAGATTCACTGTGTGTGTGTAGTAATCAAACACAATGATTCCTGCTTTTACACCACGTCGTAAATCCAGAAGGGAAAGAGGGACGTTTGTCATTTAGCTGCGTCTTTCCTTTTTCATTAAAAAAAAAAATGTCTGCCGCAGTATCTTGTTAATGTGTGAGGATAAGCGTTTGTGTGTGTGTGCACATAATTCAGGTGAGGATGATAAAAGAAAGGACACAATCGGGGACAATGAAAGATGTGGAGAAGGATAAGGACGGAGAGGAAAAGAACAAAAGAAAAGTAGGGAGGAAGATGTTATTGAAAGGTGCATCGATATCATTGTTTTCGTCCTGGAGACTAAATCCAACTGCAGGCTACGTATTCTCTTCTTACATCTCATTGACTATGTTTACATATCCCAGTATTATTCTGGATCATGTAAGTAGCATATTCCATTTGAATATTCTGAATTAGACCTTATTCTGAATGGAGCATTTTCCGATTGAGACATGTGGGATATGCCGATATTATTCAGGATTTAGGATCATTCTTTGGACGTGTATACAGCGCAACTCTGTGCGTTGTGTTTGTGCTGCCAGACGACCTATCTTAACCTTAACTATTAGAGATCATGCCAAACCTTAACCATCTTACGAGAGTTTCCCCAACTCGCGGGTTACCTTCTAGATCGGACCGTGCGTCGTACACAAACCAACTAGCTGACAGTTTGCAGAGATGCACGCCCAAAAGAAAAGCCCACATTTGTGGTCGGAAGGAGAAACACACCTACTTTTAAACATAAGGAAAGACTTGGATATCAACAGGTTTTGTGATATGCGCAAATATCGAAGTGCCGACCTTTTCAAGAAGGTGGTTGAAGGAACGAAAGAGGGAGGAGTCTGCCACGGTTACGTTAATCAGAGTATGCACGGCTGCACGTGAGCGGGAATAATAGTGGAATATTCTTTTTTGTTAGCTATGTAAACAGCTCAGTAGGAATATTGTCTTTTTTTGGAATAAGGGCAAAAACTGAATATTTTGTGCATGTAAACGTAGTCATTGTGAAGGGAAACCAGAGTTTCTCAACCTTTTTTGTCAGAGATACCCCCACAGTCCTGTCAGATTAACTCCTGTATAAACTACCTCTTCAACGACACCTCCCATCATGCTCAAAATGTTTTGATTTTAAAGTGGATGTCATTTAACTTTTAATGATATAAAAGTGGATACAATAATATATGTTAATTTGTTTCCATACAACTGAACTGTTTAGGTTGGTTTGGTTAAGTTTCCATTCATACTACTACAACTTGGAGTGGCAAAAGCTAGAGGTTTCAATTATTTATCCATCATGTTCAGCTATCTGTTATGTATACCTTTTAGAATATTAATATTTCAACCATTAATTACTTTTAGCGATTTTAACCATTTACCCATGATGCTTAGTGAACTATCAACTATTTATCCATTACTTTAACTTCTCTGCTCGCATGCTAACTAGCTTTCACGCACTCTTAATCTTAAAATGTGGCATTCAGGTGTTATAACTGACTCATGTGATTGCTTTTTTATTCAAATCATAATTTTTGTTTTATAAAAATTAGTTGAACTTCTCCATAGTCTTTCCACATTCCCATGAAATAGAAGCACCCCTGGTTGGGAAACACTGATGTAGACAATACACATCGTTCTGGTCCACCTGCTTTGTGTCTTCACATAATGACAAACACATTTACAAATTCCTGCACTTACCGTAAAGGCTGACCCAGACGTGTATACAGATACACATCTGAGTGTTTGAGCTTGCTTACTGGCCAGCCAGACGGACACACAATCTACACCGCCGGGTGCTTTTTCCCTTCACATAACAGCTGAAACAACAATTGTTCTGACAGGCTATGAGACCATTGTGAGTGTGCACTGTCTCAAAAGCTTCAACAGTCTGTCTTCCCTGTCTCTCACTCACCCTGCAAACCTCAAAGGATGTTCAGTTTGACGAAAAGACCCCAAAAATGTTGGGTTTTTTTATGTTTCATTGGCTTTATACTTGTGCTTGTCCTTTGTACTGTGCAGTGCTTTAAGGCCAGTGGTTTAACTTTTAACCAACACAAACACAGAGCGAGAGAACTCTGAGATTTCACTGAAAAGAACTGCTGAAACAATACAATTGGGCCACAGCCTGTTTCCATCACAGGGGAAATCCTGCTGCCTGGATGGCCACTGATAGGAGTAAGATGAGAGGGAGAGGAATGAGAGAGAGAGAGAGAGAGAGAGAGAGAGAGAGAGAGAGGAGGAGGAGAAAGATAAAGATAAGTGAAAGGCAAAGTGTGTGTGGGGGGTAGAAGCGAAGGACATTTGGGATCCAGTCCAGAGGGAAAACACAGTGCAGAGGTAACATCAGGATGGAGGGAGTGAAAGAGGTGAGAGTCAGGAGAGAGGGGGAGGTAATGATAAAGAAAGTTTAACGAGAAGGAGAGGCTAGAGACGAGACAACTCAGAAGGCCTTATCGTACCACCTCAGGTCAGGATGCCGCTGAGCAGGAACACAGTACTTGAAAAGTTTGTGTGAGAGACTTTGTTCATTATTAATCTTGAAAATAAAACACAGATGCAGAGAGAGGAATGTGAAAAGGAAACTTTAATGTGTATTAAAAAGTTGTTACCTAAAGTCAAAGCTGTGAGTTAACAGGATTAACGCGAACTTCATAGAAACAGACATCGAACTGTTTGATTAGGTCAAAAGAAAATGGTGATTGTTGTTAGTTGTTATGGTGACAACACACATCAGTGGGACCGCAAAAAAGTGTCACAATCACTCGTTCAAGAACCCCGTTTTTACCAATAAATATGAAGCATTATCCAGCAATCCTCAATTCCTCTCTAGCAGCAAGGCAACGGAGTGCACAAAAGACACCTCTCCATGCTTCATACTGCTCCACTGCTCGTTTAGTTGTTACTGCAAAACCTCACCTCAGTGACTTGCTGTAACACGGTGTATGCAGAAGTTAGCCCGCTAAAACGGTCGCAGTGGCAACGGTAAACATAAAAATGTCCGCCACTCTGACCATCCTGCTACGTTGATTTGAACGAGAATGTCAGTTTTGCTCATATTCTATTTCTATGGTGGACACATTTACACATGCAGCAGCTTTAGATGATAAATATCATTGTCTCTGGATTAAATGTTACTATGACAACGTCACTTTTTCCAGTCTGTTTACCAAAATGTGTTGGCCAGAAACATTTTGTCCGATTTCTAAGGATGGCAATGTCTGTCGCCCTGTTGGGCGGTCGGTCAGTCGGTCACATGGTCACTTGTTCCACCACTTTGGTCCAGACTAAGATATCTTGACAACTGTTTTCCATGAAATATGTCAGAGATGTTCATGGTCCCCAGAGGATGAATAATGGCTTTGGTAATTCTCTTCCTCTAGCGCCACCAGCATGTCAAAGTTTCCACTTATCTTGTGAAATATCTCTATTGGCACAACATTGTATACAATCATGGTTCCCAGATGATGTACCGTAATGACTTTGGTGAACATCTGTGGTTTTAAGTGAAATGTCTCAGCAACTGTTGGATGGATTGCCATGAAATTTGATACACAAATTCATGTCCCCATCCAAATGAATTGTCATAGCTTTGGTGATCCTCTGATGGTCGGTCTGTCTGACGGTCGGTTGGTCCACCAATTCGGTCCAGACTAAGATATCTCAACAACTGTTTGTTGGATTTCCATGAAATTCCACATATGTTCATGGTCCCCAGAGGATGAATCCTAATGACTTTGGTAACTCTGTGACTCTTCCTGTAGCGCCACCAGCATGTCAAAGTTTTCACTTATTCTGTGAAATATCTCCATCTACTTGATGGATTGGCACAAAAATGTATACAGACAATCATGGTTACCAGATGACGTACCGTAATGACTTTGGTGAACATCTGTGGTTTTAAGTGAAATGTTTCAACAACTGCTGGACGGATTGCCATTAAATTTGGCACACCCATTCATGACCCTCTCAGGATGATTTGTCATAACTTTGGTGATCCACTGACTTTTAATCTAGCGCCAGCATCAGGTCAAAATTTCAACTTGCCCAATACTTTTATTTATGACCAAAATACCTGCAAAACTAAATACATCATTCTGTATGTGCTTATTTTGGGATTCATTAACATTGTAAGACTGTTAGTAGTATTTTAGCTGGAGAATGGCATTGACCAAATAATGTAAGCCACATAAGTAAGCTACACAAGAAACAATGCAGCTTCTGTTCACTTCTGAAGTGCAGCATAAACCATCCTATTATTACTGATTTGGGATTTTCCACAGATGGAAAGTATAAAGAGTACAAAATAAGTTATCCTGCTGCAACCTATCCATCTATTCTGCTGTATTTAGTTTTTTTCCACAGTGCTGAAACCTCACTTCCCAAAGTCCTGAGAGCATGCAGTTAGCTCCACCAACCAGAAATAATTCAATAAAAACACCAAGTCTCAAAAAAAAGAGAGTCCTTTTCATTGGTGCAGAGAATCAGCTATTATCAGTTAATACAGTCTGCTGCCTGACTTAGAATCTGTATATCATTTATATGAGATAGATTATTACAAAAACCCATATTAGAAATTATTATTTGATTTATTATAAATTGGATGTGGCTACTTTTTGGCAATATTTACTGGCTTCTCCTGGGCCTCTGCCTCTATACATGTGAGGACAATGCTGAATAACTACTGGATGTGACCTCAATTGACCAAATGTCCTGAACAGAGGCAGCAGCAGGATATCCCAACCTCATGTTAAATAGTGACTCAAACAGTATGGGTTCCTCCGTGCTAATTCTCCCATACATTCCTACACAGAAAATTACTTTGGCAAACTCCCATGCTGTGGTTACCCCCTTTATAACGTGGCGACCAGAGAAGAAAAGCAGACCCATTTCATCCAGCGCTCACTTCCAGCCATATTGAAACATTTAAGGGTTCTGTATTAAACACTATTTGAAAGTATATAAAACAGAATTCACCATGGTCTGACTTTTGCCGTGGGATTTGACTCTGAAAATAAGAGCTTTAATTTAAACGAGATAATAACTTTAAATGACATCACGTGTTTTTAATCCTAACTTAATTTGTCTATTTGGGACAATGGGTGAAGTCATACACAAGGATCCCTGCTGTCAGGTGGGGGGCACTAGACCACTATACTTATGACTCTTTCATGTGCTGTAATTCAGAAGAAAAGCGGTCATGAATAGATGAATGAGCCAAAGTGGATAAATATTTCAGAATGTGCCAGTGGAACATTGAGTGTAAACAAGCAACTGAACAACTTGTCCTTATTTTGCTTCCTCTTATTTCATCAACAGAGTGAAAGAATCATGAAAGAATAAGAAAGACTGTATACGTTTCTACAGAAAGAAACCCAGGGAAAATGAAAGAAAGTAAAGAAAAAATCCTCAAAAACAGGTTTGTTACGTGCCATGTTAGTCCCAAGAACGACCCACCTTAACCTTTCCCTTACGTCTGCATTCAATCAAAAAAATAAACTGCACAAGATCAACCAGTTAGATCAGATTATATCCAACTTTATTGACTGCCAAGGTTTGACATATACAACAGTACATAAAGACAACATTAGCGGCCATAAAAAGTCAGACTGTGGTGGTGTTTTATGATCCGGTTCATCCTCCTTAGGTGCCTCTCTGAGCCAGCCAGCGCCAGGGGACTGATTTACTTGTCACACAAGGGGGACATATTTAGACTTGGTGTGCTTGAGATAGTAGGCGGTAAAGCTGGCAGGGCAGAAAATGACCCAGACAGTGGGAGTGTGGAGGACTAGAGGGGAACACGTAAGACACACCGGTTAACCTCCTGCCATTAAAGCAGCTGTGATTTCTGACCAAGGGCCAGGGTACAATGGACTGCACTACACTAATTACACACCCTGACATGGATAATAGGAAATGTACTTGCTCTTTATGAGGACGAACAGACGTCCGTAGATCTATCTTTAACAATTTGTAGTTGGAGCAGAAATAAAAGGTCTTAAATGTAGCTTTTCAGACGTGTGGTCTGTGCAGTAAAAGTAAAAAGGTCCTATTAAATCTGTCTGCTAATGACTGCAGGGAGGAAAGACTGCTAGGTACCAAAGTACATGACTCAGTGAGATGGACTTGGCCCAACACTCAACACTCACTTCAGGTAAATAACACAGCTTTAATGCATTTCTTAAATGAGTAATTATGTCTATGTTTATATTAACCTGCCCAGGTGTCAAATTTTAACTCCCACTAATCAAAACTATATGTTTATGTGCGCTACGTAGGACAATTTATAGGGGACCGGACCACCAACCAGAGACCACCAAAAGGCCCCAGACTGAGAAGCAAAATGACAGTCAGAAGACTTTCCACCATGAATGCACACGCACGGAAAAATATATAATTTGTTTTCAAATAACAGTTTTCATTTACTTTTCCAAGTTTTTTGAGCTCACAACTTTCTCCAGTTCGAACCCACAGAAATAAGAGCTCCGATTCAGCTGCAAAAATGAATAGTAATTTCAATTTGTTCATGTCATATCATATAACATGGTTATTTTGAAGCTGGTTGAAAGTGAATAAACTTGATTTGCAAAATAGAATATAATAGAATAGTAGAGCCATTTTCCTTTTTACTGTATCACAATATAGTATTTTGAAGTCAAACAAACTTTAAAAACCTTAAATGCCAGAATAGAATATAATTTTGTAAGAATAATGATTATTTTTATTGTATCACAAAATAGATATTTTGAAGCCATATAAACAATAATGAACTTGAATAGAAGAGAACAGAGTACTGTAATTTTCTGTTAGTGGTATATGGTTATAAAGCCAGATGATCTTCCCCATATGTGGAAAGAGAGAAGAGACTGTCATTTTCAAAACAACATAAGCTTGAATAAAATAAAATAGATTTTTATGATTTAAATCATTTCATGAAATTCATAAGCTATTAGAGCTCATTCAACTGTACTTTTAAGGGCTTCTACAAGGTTGAATTTAAGACTAGACGTTTACAAAATGTTAAAGTAGGCTAAATAGAAAAAGTGTAATAAATAAAATTCTGAAAACAGATGAATAGTGGAGCTGTTTCACAACAAAACCATTTGCTTAAAATATATTATTGACATCTTTTACAAATATTTTGCATTATATTAGTATTCTTATGACAGAAAATTTTAGGAAAATGCATATATCATACATTTATTGATTTTCAAGCCATACTCTATATACATTAGTGTAAGTTTACAAGCCCAAACGCCCCTTTTTACAGTTTTTTTTACAAAGATTTTGAAATGTACATAAAAAAAATATTGTCTCAATACAAGGCCACAAAACTGAAAGGACATGTGTTGTGTAAATTATCCTATGTGTGTCAATATAGGATAAATTACAAATTGTGCTTTAAATATATATATATTTTTTTTTTTATTATTTATTCAATTATTTATTTATTTATTTTTTTGATGTATTTATTTTTGTGTATTTTTCTCAATTTCTGTGGCTGCCCCCCTGGCATGATTGAACGTATGAATTTTGCTCTGTGTTTCTTATTATCAAAATGTGACATTTGTTCAATAAATATTTATTAAAAACCAGATAGAAGAAATGTATTGATTATTCTAGCCATATTCTATATACATTAGTAGAAGTTTACAATTTTTTTTTTACAAAGATTTTGAAATGTACATAAAAAAATATTGTTTCAATACAAGGTCATAACAACTGTAAGGACATATGTTATGTAAAGTATCCTATGTGTGTAAATATAGGCTAAATTACAAATTGTGCTTTAAATATTTATTTTTTGTTTTTATTATTTATTCAATTTTAATTTAATTTTTATTTTTCATATATTTATTTTTGTCTATTTTTCTCAATTTATTATAAAATTATAAAATAAGGACATGTGTTGTGTAAAGTTGTAAATTGAGGTTATATATATAGTTGTAAATATAGGCTAAATTGCAAATTGTGCCTTAAATATTTATTATTTTCTTTTTATTATTTATTCAAATGTTTTTTTCTTTTTTTGATTATTTTTGCTCTGTGTTTCTTATTATCAAAATGTGCCATTTTTTTTCCAACAAATATTTATTAAAAGACAAAAAAACAAAAAAAGAGAGCAACATCCAGCAGCATCACTGTCTGTCCCTCCACTGACAGTAAAGCGGGTAACCAGATATTCAAAAACAATACGTCATCCCACAATGCACCGCGCTTACGCTCTCTTCTTTTGCCTTGCAGCATTACCTCATCCCACAATCCACCGCGAGATTCAGAATCTTCTAGTGTGGTCGTCAAGGCAACGTGCCTTTATCGGTGGGCGTGGCCCGACACGCCCCCTCAGCCAACCAGCCAATGAGAGAGCTCCGTCATGACATCATGGCTATTTTTGGAGAGGCAGCGGCAGCAGATAATAAGGGTTTGCCTCCACGCTGCTCAGCTCAGAGTATATACACACAGCCAAGGCAGAGGAAGCACCATAGACGGAGACAGTCGGTGCTTGAGGAGAGAAGTAAGAGCGCTTTTCATTCAATACAAGAAGTCTGGATACTTTGTGAACTTGTTACAACTCTGAACAATCAACCACCAGCTGGCTGAAAGAAAGTAAGTCCTGTTTTGGGAAGCTTTTACACACAGAGAGGAGCTTTTACGAACAGTTTTGGGAAGGAAGGACGTTTGGAAACCAAGCCGAGAAGAGAAAGGAGAGCTTAGTAGAAGACTTTTCTAGCTACTTTGGTTTCCTCTTCCATGTATACCAAGATGGAAACTACTTTCTATGACGACTCACTCAACGCTTTCTCCCAGCACGACAACAACAACACCACCGTGTCCGGCTTCGGATACAGCAGCAACGCCAAAGTGCTGAAACACAACATGACACTGAACCTCACCAACCCAACTGGCTCTCTTCACCTGAAACCTCACAAAGCCAGCAGCGACATCCTCCTCACCTCTCCGGACGTGGGCTTGCTGAAGCTGGCCTCTCCGGAGCTGGAGCGCCTCATCATCCAGTCCAGTAACGGACTCATCACCACGACACCGACACCGACACAGTTCATGTGTCCGAAGAATGTCACCGACGAGCAGGAGGGTTTTGCAGAAGGCTTCGTGCGAGCTTTGGCTGAGCTGCACCACCAACACATGCCGGGATGCACAGGTAGTAATGCCAGCATCACCTCCACCTCGGCTCCTCAGAGTGTCAACACCGCGTTGCCACCGGTTACATCCGTTACCGGAGCAACCATGCGCTCAGACTCACCAGTTTATGAGGATTTGAGCACTTTCAACCCATCCATCAGCACCGTTTCTGCGCCAAACTACACCACCACAGCTCCGACTATGAGCTTCAACTCTGCTCCCCAGCTTCCCATCTACTTGCAGCAGCCATCCTCTCGGCTCTCTGCGCTCAAAGAGGAGCCACAAACCGTCCCGGAGATGCCCGGAGACACGCCTCCTCTCTCTCCGATCGACATGGAGAACCAGGAGCGCATCAAGGCGGAGAGGAAGCGCATGAGGAACCGCATCGCAGCCTCCAAGTGCCGGAAAAGGAAGCTGGAGCGCATCTCCAGGCTGGAGGATAAAGTGAAGAACCTGAAGTCGCAGAACTCGGAGCTTGCATCCACAGCAAACATGTTGCGTGAACAGGTGGCTCAGCTGAAGCAGAAGGTGATGAACCACGTTAATAGTGGATGTCAGCTCATGTTGACGCAGCAGCTCCAGACCTTCTGAAGGGTTGAAGTAAGGAGAGAGAAAGAAAAAGACTGTTTGAGTTGAACAAAACGCTGTCCTGTGATAGTGAGTGGCTGTATCTCCTGAAATCATGATTTTGGGATGATGTGGAGCCACACTGGCAGGACTAAAGTTCGCACTAAAAAGTTCCTGAGTGATGCGCGCTCCTCAGATGATGCGTCCCAGAGAGGAGACTCTGGACAGTGACAGCAGCCATGAACCAGAGGGGGCTATGGAAAAGCCCTTTGAGCATTTATTCCATATCCTTGACATCAGACGTCAGTGTCATCAACTAGTTCAGTCTTTGTCAGCACTAGTTTTTGTTTTTTTTTACATTTTCATTTTTATTTATCATTGTTGTAGGTCCATGGTACGACTGTGTATAAGGGCCACATTGAGGAAAAACAAGAGATTTCGAGAATAAAGTCAGAAGTTTAAGAGAACAAAAGTCATAGTATTATGGGAATAAAGTCATAATATTAGTATATATATGTATAGTTGTATAGTAGTAGTAATTTTACTTGGACATATTCACCTCACTAGTTAACTAGTATGGTCAAAAAGACCACAACTAGTGTTACTAGTGGACATTTTGGCCCTCACTAGTTAACTAGTGCAGGAAAAATTGTATGTCACTAGTTAACTAGTTGGACTTTGGTCCTACTGGTATGGTGCACAGTCTCACTAGTAAGGCTTCTGTTGGAACTAGTTGGATAAAAGTGCCACTAGTTTCTGAAAAACAGTGACTAGTAAGAGTTTTTGTTCAACTAGTGCAATCAAATGTCCAACTAGTGGAGGACACTGACGTCTAATATCAAGGATATGGAATAAATGCTCAAACGGCTTTCCATAGGGGGCATGCAAACAGGATAACTTTCTGTTTCATGCTGTTTTATTTTACAGAACTGGACTGGACTGAAGTTTTTCTTGATTTACACCCAGCTCTGCATGGACCTTATCATGACCATCAAAGGAAGAAATTCAGTATTAGAGGAGTTTTAAGAACCTGCAATAGAGACTTTTCTTGCTGTAGCCATAATGGCCTCAAAAACTTAGGCGTGTTGGCCAACTCTAAAGTTGTAACAAAAAGCTGCCTGACTTCTGAGTTATACAGTACAATGTACTTTTTGTTTCTTAATTGTAAGAAATCCAGTTAGAAAAAGCTTCAAGATTTACTTGTTTTTCTAAAATTGTTTAATGGGGTTTCACTCATTGTTATATGTATATAAGATCAACTTGGAGTACTTATGTTTACCATTTGTAATAAGAATACTGTATAATTTTTTTAATGTTTTTTTTTGTTTTCTGAACACTTCAGAAACTAATCAATATTTAAGAAAATAAACCAGATGAAATGAAGCAACATTGCCTCTGTGTTCTTGTTAAGTTGTGTGTGACAGATGGGAAAAAGGAAAAAAAAGTGGGTGTGCCATGTCAGGAGCTCAAACAATAAAACATGTTGCAACATGTTGCAAGAGCTGCCAGTTCCCAGTACCTCAAGGTAAATTCCATTAGTGTTGGTATTGATCCAGGCTAAGTGATTGTGTTCCAGGCTCATACTATACTGATGGAGGCCAATCCTGCAAGTCCGGGTTGTGGAGGCTTGAGATCATGATCACTTTATGTCTCAGACCTACCTGAAGAGTATAAATACCATACAAAACCTCCCATTGTTCTCCGGTGTTCACACAATATGACACTATAATTATAATTTACAGAGTTACAACAGGTTGAATAAACAATACATCTCAATTGAAGACATCTGTCACTAATTTGACACATAATGACGTAAAATCAGGCCATCCTGTGTGCTATTGCACCATACAGTTATTCAACATCCCATCCTGCCCTGTTGTAAATTAAGAATGCCCCATGCAGCATGTCGAAATAAACTCGGATAAAGTTCTATTGCAAATAAAGAGATAAAGGCCATGTCATCAGTAACACATTATTGAATATCAACTCAATAAAAGTACCACTGTGAGAGCATATACTGGATACATTAGGTGCTATAAGCTCCTCTCTGAAAAAAGTAGCTGAAAGGACAAAAAAAAATAATCAAAATGTAAAAAAAGGAAATAACTCTAATACCAAAACACAAGAGACAGGCCTTTAAATTCAGGGACTGGAACAAGACAAAGCTGTTTGTTTCCATTAGTAATTCTGGTAAATCCATCCAAATATGTTCAGTCAAGACCAGTTGAGAAACAATATAATTTTTCTTCAGTTATGTAGGCTAAATATTTTTGTAGTTAAGTTAATCTGTATACAACTGAAAGTAAGCAAACATGATTATTATAAACATTACTCTAACGTTATAAGCTTCATTCCTGCATGTAAATAATACAAATTAGAGCAGGTGAATGTGGCAGGACAGGTCAGATATGGCATTCAGGATATTGTACACTCATAAGCCACCAGTGTGTATAATGAGACACTAGGAGGCGACACAGACCGAGTTACCTGAAAGATGAAGTGAAATGTTCTTCATGCCTCCACACAGCAGCTATAGTAGTGTTGGCTCATCAGTTGTGGCTTCAAATGAACAAAGGCCTGACCAGAAACAGGACTGGTTATTAAATATGGAAGATTTAAGGAATAAATGTGGAACTATTCTGTTTCTACTATTTTGCTTTTTCCCCCCCTTTCTTTAATTTTGTCTTTTTTTTCATTATATATATGTAATTTACAGGAAAAAAATAGAGTAATTTATATAAAATATATATCTATATATTAAATATAGAAATAAATAAAATGAATGTGAGTGTAAGTGCCATGAATAAATCTGTAAAATAATAAGAAAATAAATGTGGAAATATAAAGAACCATACATAAAAGAATAAATCAAAAAAGCAATAGGGAAAATAACAAGGGAAAATAAAGGGATTAAAATAAATAAATGGTATTAAATTATATATATATATATAAATTTAAAAAAATATATATATAAGTAAAAATAAAAATAAAAATAAATAAATATATACAGAAATAAATGAACAAATAAAGTATAAATAAAAGAAAATGCTTCTAATTATTATTATATATTTTGTTATTTTATTATATTTCCAAATTTATTTATTTATTATATATAAATTTATTTCAATTTTTTATTTTTTTTTTTGTAAATCCATACGGAATCTTTTCATAACCTCTTTTGATATATAAATGCTGCTAATTCAGCTGTTTGCCAATTGTTTTATCTTAAGAAATTCATAAACAAATGAAATCACATTAGGATGATTCAATATCCATTATTATATACAATTAAATTATTAACCAATTAAGAACGTTGATGGTTTATTCTAATTATTTTGTTAGGTCTAAATAGATTATTATTATTATTGATAGTAGTAGTAGTAGTAGTAATAGTATATTCAATAATTTATTGCCATATCCACTGCAGTTGATTTGGAATCATAATCATTTAGCCTAGCACACACAATAAATATATATATATAATTAAAATTATAATGGGAACTCTATAATTTCTTTATAAACCTGCTTTATCCTGCTCTGATTTCTCAAACTTGGAGCAGCATGACATCATTCCCGGAACTCGGAGTCCTCCACTACCATATAAGGATAGGGAGCGCTCGGAAGATCTACGTCACGACGGAGGAGGCGTGTATTCCTGGAAGTGAGTCTCCTCTATAATCTCTGCATAATGCTGTGAGGAGGTGAACCCTAACAAGTTCTCCACGGGGGACACTGGACAGCCCAAGGGCGAATCAATGAAGAGATTACAACGGCAACAAAACCTACCATCTATTGCAGGTAAAATAAGTATATAAATAAAAATGTTAACATAAAAAATGCATTGAAAACACAATATCTACATCTAAATCCACAGTAACTGTAGCCTACATCTGTATAATAACTGCAAATCAAGTACTGCACAAATAAGGCTACTGTGAAGTCATAGGAGTGTCATAAAAAAAATAATAAATTTGTAAGAAGCACACATAAAAGAATAAACGAGTAAATTAAAAAAATGTATAGGGAAAATAATAAGGAAAAATAAAGCGATGAAAATAAATAAATAACATTAAATATATATTAAATTATATACATACAGAAAAATACAGTAATTTAAATACAAAAAAAGATATTAAATATATTTTTAAATGCATAAATAAATAAAATAAATGTGAGTGTAAGTGCCATGAATTAATCTGTAAAAGAATAAGAAAATAAATGTGGAATATAAAGAAGACCATACATAACTGCAAATCAAGTACTGCACAAAGAAGGCTACTGTGGAGTCATAGGAGTGCCATCAAAAAAAGAATACATTTGTAAGAAGCACACATAAAAGAATAAACGAGTAAATAAAAAAGCTATAGGGAAAATAAAGGGATGAAAATAAATAAATAACATTAAATATATATTAAATTATATACATACAGAAAAATAGAGTAATTTAAATACAAAAAATAAATAAATAATTTTTTTTAAATGTATAAATAAATAAATACAATAAATGTGAGTGTAAGTGTCATGAATAAATCTGTAACAGAATAAGAAAATAAATGTGGAATATAAAGAAGGAAGAAGAAGACCATACATAACTGCAAATCAAGTACTGCACAATTTCTTAGGTACTTGTAGGGTGGAGTCAGATCCCTCTTGAGCTACGACACACTGTCAGGTAAAATGGGCCAGTATAAAAAGAGCGCGACACAGTAATTTCAGCTGAAATCATTTTAATTTCAGCAGTAATTTAACACTAAACACTTCAAATGACGTAAAGTAATAACTGACAGTGATAATTTAGAAAAAGATTGTAAAGATTTTGATTGGATACACATCTAGACCTATGAACCAGTTTTACACCCTCAAGTTCTGTGTAATTTCTGTGTAAAAGGGTGTGGATATGTGGCCCATATTAGTTGAAATTAGTGTTACAACCCGGCTCTTAGGTTGCAACAAAAATGGGAGTGGAGACGAGGTAAATGCAAAAAGTATCAAAGTTTATTTACAAAACACTAAATTCATGAATAAATGTAAAGATCATTATCAGTAATCAGTGGTGTAGGAGTGCATGGATGCGTGTGTGTGAGAGCATATAGAAAAAGAGGAAGAATAGCCACGCCGCGATGTCCACAGGAATGGAGTGATGTGCGTGCATGGAGAGAGAGCGCGTTCTGAATGGCGAAGAGGGTTTTATAGTCAGCGCTACACCGGGCCCAGGTGTAGCTCATCAACCTATCATGTCCTCATGTCCCCGCCTCAACCAGAGCCTGCAAGAAACAAAAGAGACCAGCGAGCCAACACACACCTAGTGGTGGGGAGGGGTCGTCACATTAGTGACCCAATTTAGCTGACATGGATAAGATAAAATGGGCCAGTACCTAAAAATTACCATTTTCAAAAGAAATCCAGAGTTTTTTTTTTATTATTTCAACTTTTTTATTTGAAAGAGCCTGTCAAAATATTGCCCATAAATATTTTTGCTTTGTTTGTAAACTTACTTATAATTGCTTTATCATCCTTAAATCCATTAAAACATTAAGAATAAGAATTTTACAGTAATCAAGCTCAGAAGAAACTTTGATAATAATAATGTACTATCATAACAGCCGTGCTGCAGAAATGCTAATGAAAACTAACATTGGGCCTTATGCAGAAAGCAATAAACGAACAAATATCTACTTATTTTTGTTCATATCCACTATTTGTTTTTATTTTGTTAGAACCCATTGGTTTCTGGGATTCACCAGATTGCTCTTCTCTTAGAGAACATTTTACAAGTGGTCGAGAGCACTCTTACTCTATCTATCTGCTGAAGTTGCACACAGCACAACACCTGCCCTTTGTGTTTAGGGGGCGTTACCTATGCTAATAATCGGCCACATGCCTCCAATTTATAATCATCATTCAGGCCCATTGTTAGTTGGTCACATAATCTCACAAAGGGCAGGTTGAGCTGGACAGATTTGTATGGTGAATGTCTGTATTTTGTTGCTAGGGCGAGGTGGTTCACTTAGCAATAAGGTATAATACACACAGTCAGAACCACGAGTTATAACATTGACTTGCTGCGTGTGAAAGCTCAAGAAAATCTTTAGTTTCCCCGCATATTTAAAATGTTCAACATACTCAAGGGTTTTGATGCTGAAGCGTCATCGACCTACATCAACCCCTACGCAGTGGATGTAATCCGGTCAAAGAGAAGGGATCTGGTTTATGGGATCTCACACACTGAGGATCTTCTGGATCTCCTCGTCACGGAGGGGGTCCTGACAGCAGCGAAGAGGTCCATCGTCTTGGCCATCAGGACTCACAAAGATCAAAACTCCAGGGTCCTGGACATCCTGGAGGCCAGAGGTGAAAGGGCATGTCGCAAATTCTTCCATCCGTGTCTTTTGCTGGCAGAACCCGACCTCTACCAGCGAATCAAGACCTATGTGGGTGGTGTAAATGAACGTATTCGAGACACGAAGAGGCAGCTTATTGGGTATTTGCTAGAGAGGGACCAGGAGGGGATGGATGACATTACTGAAAGAGCCGTCACTCGGAAGACTTTATTTACCACCAAAGGAACTAAGAAAACTAGCTCTGAAAAGGAAGACAGAATGACACTTTTAAAATCAGAGGAGCACAAACCAGCACAACCAGAAAACCTCATCCACATGATTGCTTCAGACGGGGAGCTAGTACTGCTGGAGGAGCTCTTAGAAGACACTGATATTAACACTGTCAACTCCTCCAATGAGACTCTATTACATGTAGCTGCAGAGCACGGTCACCTGTCCATCATTGAGACCTTGATCCGTAAAGGAGCCAGACTGGACCTGCAGGACAATAAAGGTCACACTGCTCTTCACAGAGCAGCCAACAGGGGTCACACTGAGATAGTCAGGGCCCTCGTAGAGGCCGGGGCCCCCATCTACACTCTGGATCTGCAAGGCAAAACCCCCATTCACCTGGCGGTGGAAAATGAGCACCTGGATTCTGTGGAGGTCCTGGTGAAGGAGGAGGCCAAGCAGTCCGAGAGCCACACACAGGACATGTTTCTTCACACAGCAGCTGTGGAAGATAACTGGAGGCTGGCTGAGTTGCTGCTGCAGAGCGGGGCTGCTGTCGACGCCAGAAACAACCATAAAAAAACTCCTCTGTTTTATGCAGTGTCCAGGAACAACGAGAAAACGGTGACAGTCCTCCTAAACGCGGGGGCTAAAGTTGACTATGATGTTATAAATGAGGCCGTTAAACTCAATGAAGAATCATTTCTCCGTCTGCTGCTTGGTGAGTCTTTTCACCTGTGGTATTTATTTAACATCTTGAAGAAGGCTACTATGGAGTCAAAGGAGTGCCATAAACATTTGTAAGAAGCACACATAAAAGAATAAAAGAGTAAATAAAAAAGCTATAGGGAAAATAATAAGGAAAAATAAAGGGATGAAAATAGATAAATATCATTGGATATGTATTAAATTATATACATACAGAAAAATAGAGTAATTTAAATACAAAAAATAAATAAATATATTTTTAAATGTATAAATAAATCAAATAAATGTGAGTGTAAGTGCCATGAATAAATCTGTAAAAGTATAAGAAAATAAATGTGGAATATAAAGAAGGACGAAGAAGACCATACATAACTGCAAATCAAGTACTGCACAATTTTTGAGGTACTTGTAAGGTGGAGTCAGGTAAAATGGGCCACTTTTTTGGTAAATGATTTATGAGACCATCAAATAAGCTATGCATGAGATCTAGTGGTATTTTTATAAATTGGCATGGGTCTCTTAAATATGTATTTGTTAAAAAAAAAGTGATATAGTATAATAGTTTTGGAATTCTGAGAGTTAGAGTATCAGCAGGTTCCCACGACACAACATTCATGTAAAATGAGCCAGTATAAAAATAGCACATGCAACACAGTAATTTCAGCTACAATAATTTAAATTTCAGCAGTAAATTAACACTAAACACTGATTTACACCCTCAAGTTCTGTGTAATTTCTGTGTAAAAGGGTGTGGGTATTTGTGGCCCATATTAGTTGAAAATAGTGACCCAATTTAGTTGACATGGATAAGATAAAATGGGCCAGTACCTAAAATGACTTTTTTTCAAAAGAGATCCACCTTTTTTCTTTTTTTTATTTCAACTTTTTTATTTGAAAGAGCCTGTCAAAATATTGCCCAGAAATATTTTTGATTTGTTTGTAAGCTTACTTATAATTGCTATAATTGCTTTATCATCCTTAAATCCATTAATACATTAAATGATTTAAAATAAGAATTTTACAGTAATCAAGCTCAGAAGAAACTTTAATAATAATGTACTATCATAACAGCCGTGCTGCAGAAATGCTAATGAAAACTAACATTGGGCCTCATGCAGGGAACGATATACGAACAAATATCTACTTATTAAAAGAATAAATATGTAAATAAAAAAGCAATAGGGAAAATAATAAGGAAAAACAAAGGGATGAAAATAAATAAATTGCATTAAATTATATATACATATATATATCAAATATACATATTCTTTTTTGAGATGTTACAAGGAAGCTGCAAACATACAAGCTCACACTACATCTTGTTTTAAACTCTAGATAATCCCAGAGGAGCTCTGAGTCAAGAAACCCTGGGCTCTGCTCTCTTCTCAGCTGTTAAACAGAACCATGATGGAGTGGTAACTGCTCTCATAGACAGCGGAGCAAACGTGAACATGGTAGACAAACAGGGGTACACTCCTCTCCTGTTGTCAGCTGAGCTGGGGCACACCGAGGTCTTCAGGTAAACTGTCTGACAACGACTAAATGTTGCTAAAACACAGTGACGTGACTCTTCTACACATTCACATTGAGGGGAATCTGATAGCTGTGAGGTATTATTATCAGTGACACATTGCTGACTGCCATGGTGTATTTTTATACTACCACCAGGGGGCATTTTACACACAGAACATAGAATATAAACATATCTAAAACATCCAGCACTCACACACATGACACATATGGAGGTATAATGTCCATATTCTTCTTCCTATATCAAATCATATATTCTATATGGTCTTTATAAATGTTTTGCATTTTGTGTCATTTGTCTGTTTGAATATTTGTTTGTGTGTTGGCATTGATGGGGTTTTTTTTACCTTGTTTTATTCAGGGGGGAGGTTCACTGAGAGCAATGCTCTCTTTTTCAAGACCAAAAAAATCTGGGTCAGGACCCAATTTTTTTTCACATTCACACCTTTCCACCTCAGTCGTAGTAATGTGGGGAGCCGGGGGGGGCTTTTCACTTTCCTCACCCAGACTTATACTGCCGGTTCAGGGGATTGACTCTGCTATCTTCCAGTCTGAAGCTCACTTCTCTAACCTTTAGGCCACCACTGTTCTTGTTTTTGATTATTATATGCACTGATTTTTTATATGTTTAACTGTAACGTGAAATTTCTCATAGGAAGGCATATAAATACCACGACATTACACGGACGTTCCGGTGTCATGAGTACGCATTTTAGCCTTTTTGCATGTCATTTTTACATCACGCAGACGTCCACACTTAGGTTTAGGCAACAAAACTGGGAAAGTGTCATGGTTGGGTTTAAAATAAGTAAGGAAACAAACAAAAAACATGTACGGAAACAACGTAACCCAACTACGGAAAACACAACACAAACGTCAATAAAGAACGTCACTAACGTAACTTACAAAACAAAACACCGGTCTATAATGATCTCGAGCACAGGTCTCCTGGCTACAGTCCAGTGTTTGTTGGGCCCATCGACCTCCCCACCTACCTTACCGTAGCATTTATTCACGGATGCATTTACATTGCAGTCAGTACAGGACACATAGTGTACAAATGACATGCGGAAATCAAGAAAGGCATACTTATTGCACACTAAACGCCATGTGCATTATTGTGGCATTTATACGCCTTTTTGTGCAAACTTTCAATCCCCATCAAGGGACTGGTGTTGAAAATTAGCTTTGGCTAAATACATATGTACAGTACATCGGACAATGCTTCAGCAGTTGTCAATATTTCTCTGTACTTTGTTCCTTACAAATAAACAAACAAACAAATAAACACATAGATAGATAAATAAATAGTGCAGCTCTTTTATTACTGATATTACTAGCTACTGCTAATAAGTCAATATTTACTTTGAGTCAGTAAATCTTAAATAGTGACCTCATTTTTTTTTCATTTCAGAGTGCTGGTAGCAAAACAGGCCAAAGTGGATGCTACTTTATCCGACCTCTCCTCAGCGTTGCACCTGGCTGTCCACAGTGGCAGTGTGCCCATAGTGCAGATGTTGCTGGAAAAGGGATTAGACCCGAACATTACTGGACCTAAAGTCCAAACCCCTCTACACCTGGCAGCTCAGTGCAATAGGCCAGAATTAGTTGGTCTGTTGTTTACAGCTGGAGCACAGGTAACTGTAAAACCAGTTGGTCGTTAGTGTCCATTTTTTGTGTGTAGAGATTGAGAGTTGTTTGTCATTTCTTTAGGTAAATGCAGTAGCCCAGGATGGGCTGACCCCTCTGCATATAGCCAGTCAACAGGGCCATGCAGACCCAGTGATTCAGCTTCTTCAAGGCAAAGCGGACCCAGGAGTGAAAGACCGGCTGGGGAAGACAGCCTTGCACTGGGCAGCCTCTTCACAGGGAGGAAGTCGTGTGGTAGACTTGCTGCTGTCGGCCAAAGCCAACCCAAACACCGCTGATAACGAGAAAAAAACTGCTCTGCACCTGGCTGCGATGGAGGGGAAGGTAGATGCTGTGACCTCACTGTTGTCCCACAAGGCAAAGGGCGGGGCTAAAGACATGGATGGCGCCACGCCTCTACATTACGCAGCAGCTGGTGGGCATGCCAGCGTTGTTTCAGCTCTTCTACAGTCACTCAACAACAAGGGGATAGAGGAGAGGAACGCGTGGAGGAAAACGCCGCTTCATGCTGCAGCCGAGAGGGGCCATGATGGCGTGGTGGTGCTGCTCCTGGAGGCCGGGGCAAAGATCAACAACACGGATCACAGTAAAGACACTCCTCTGCACTGTGCTGCACGGGGTGGACACCAGGAGGTGGTGAAAAGGCTTGTAAACTGGGGCCAAGCTGGGTACACGGGGCGGCGGAAGAAGGTGAATCTGCAGGCTACCAATAATGTTGGGAAGACACCTCTGCAGGTGGCAGAGAGCGGAGACACAACAGAACACGAGAGCATCGCAACTTTACTCATGAAAAAGATGTTTCTTATCAAATAAAGGGTGTGATAAATAAAGTGAGTGATAAATAAAGTCGGCTTAAAGTTACTACGAGGAACTTTGCTTTTGTGTTGATTATGATGGTCCCTGTGGACAAAAGCGGAAGTGTTTCCGAGCACCAGAGTCCCTTTAGTAAACCTCTCATTTGACTGCAGCAGGGTCTGACAGTCCTGGTCCAACAAACACAAGGCTTTCATCCAGGAGACCGCTGTTTGTGTTCGTTGCGTTTCACTTTATAATGATCTGTTTGTTTGTGTCCCGTGTTCACAACAAACACTAGTCATGTTTTCACTGTAAAAACGTAGTCATTTTAAGCCCAACCATGTGTTATTTTCTTTAACCTAACTAACTGGTTTTGTTGCCTAAACCTAAGCAAGTGCTTTTGTTTAATTCACAACATTAACCATGTGTTTTATTGCAACCGAAAAGTGACGCAGAGGGGTCTGAAAAAGCGTCAGTATCTTACGAGTTGGGATGAGAACGTGTGGTCATATCCTGTGAAAGGTATTGAGGACATGTTTGGTTTGTTTTGTTTTTTGCTTAAATTAGAGATAGAAACAAAACAAATAATACAGAAATAAAAGAATGAAATTATGTAAGTCTTGTTAAGACATTAGAATAGACTGCAAAGGTTGGTTGTTGAGGGCTTTTATCTTCTGTAATGAAGTAAATATGTCCAACACTCTCCATGCCAATAAAGTTCTTCTTGAAACACTGAACCAAATAAAGTCCTGGTTCTGAAATAGACCTCCATGAAAGGAGAATTTAGTTTTTGGGTTAGTATAATATTTCAAGTCAGAAACATGTCCTCTTAAAGATAAGGAAAAATAAATAATGTGTAGACACGTGATGGCCACTTTCATTCAAAAAGGAAGATTTTTAGTTCATTAATTTTATGCTATTGGTCTATTGGTCGGTCGGTTGTGATGTTCAGTGCTGTGCTGAAAATGTTAAAAAATTTGCTCACAAAGATGTATTTTTCTGTATTTCACATTGCCTTTATCGACAAAAGATCTGCAAAGATGCAAGTCTTGCTGGATGATTATAGTCTGATGAAGGTAACTGCTGGTGATTCACACCCCGCCTTTCCTATGATGTGTTTCTTTCTGTATGATTGTTGAAATAACGAATAAAATTGCAACGACACTGAAACCAAAACCACTGTATACCCAAGAAGGTCGTGGTGGGATTTTTTTTGCCTCACTTATGCAACATTTGCATTTCTTAGTAATTCTTTTGCATCCCCCACATCACTTTTCCATTGTGTTGGTGCTGTGATTAATCTCTTGTATCTGAAAATGCTTTGTCACAACGATAGATTGACGCATTTTTATTTTAACATGGCCCAAAGTATAATGATATTATGTTAAACATGTTTTGAGCAAATGCAAAGCAAGTTGAC
This sequence comes from Sebastes umbrosus, assembly GCF_015220745.1. Classification (NCBI taxonomy): domain Eukaryota; kingdom Metazoa; phylum Chordata; class Actinopteri; order Perciformes; family Sebastidae; genus Sebastes; species Sebastes umbrosus. Next base: position 23,327,161 of record NC_051273.1, on the reverse strand, counting down.
CAGAAACAGAAAGTATTTCAGATAAATCAAAAACCTGTAGGCAACTTTAATGTAAAAAAAAAACAACCTGATCTTTGAGGTTGACATTTTATTATACATTGCTGTCAGACTCCATTGTATGGACACTGGAGAGATTGATGGAAATATGTTCAGTGGTCTGTTATAAATTATTAATCATTTATTCTGGCTTTGAATTACGTAACTATTTCAAAATCAATCAATTTATTCAGCATTTCAAAACATAATAATAATTAATTGATTTATCACTTACATTTATAAAGTGTTTGTTTAGGTATGTGAGTGGTAAATAGTAAGAATTATTTAAATAAATAAATAAAATTAAATAAAATTAAATAAAATTAAGTTAAATTAAATTAAATTAAATTAAATTAAAACTTTAAGTGTTACAAAATGCATTCTAAATTTCATAAAATGTCCACTAACAACTTTGTTTCCAGAGTTGCAACTCTATTTTCGAATCCAAGAAAAAGATCCCCACTGATGTTTTGGGAACGCTTGACGACATTAAACGTATTCAAACGTGGTCAAAAATCAGAATCATATTATTTAGTTATCCATAAACGAAACTTTGGGGTGAAGCTCTGAATGTGATTAAAAACTTAAAGTTTCTTGGAATAGCTTGGTAGCCGAGTGGTTATATGGCACGCCACATAACTGCAACATCTCAGGTTTGAGTCCAACTGGGGACCTTTGTTGCACGTACCCTTTCTTTTTCTTCAAAGAAAAGAAACATTAAAGTCCTTTAAAACACATTACACCATGCAGATAATTAAAAAGAATCAAGCGTTTCTAAAACATCAGTGTGACCTCCATCAGCAACTGCTGGCGGGTTCAAACTCCTCTGAGACTTTCCAGCTCAGATATGAGTCACTACACAAGTAAGAAAAGTTGATCAAATATATGGTTACTCTTCGTCCTAAAAGAATGTGTGACACTCAGACAACTTTTTTCCAGTTTGGACTGATTTCCTCCTGTGAGACGTTTGCACAATCACACTGATTCATTAGGCTCATTCAACACAGGCTTTTCACAATTAGAGACACCTTCATAAACAGCCCTCTGAGGGTTGACAGAAAGAAAACACAAACAACACATGTGGGACTTGAACTCACAACCTTCCAACTGTGGAGCATTTACTCTACCAGCAAAGCTATCAGATAATTTAGGTGTCATATTAGGGGCAAAATCGCATCGCTGCTTTTTGCAGATGATGTGGTCCTGTTGGCATCATCGGTCTGCGACCTCCAGCACTCACTGGATCGGTTCGCGGCCGAGTGTGACGCGGTCGGGATGAGGATCAGTACCTCTAAATCTGAGGCCATGGTTCTCAGCAGGAAACCGATGGATTGCCTACTCCGGTAGGGAATGGGTCCTTACCCCAAGTGAAGGAGTTCAAGTACCTCGGGGTCTTGTTCGCGAGTGAGGGGACTATGGAGCGTGAGATTGGTCGGAGAATCGGAGCAGCGGGGGCGGTATTGCATTCGCTTTACCGCACCGTTGTGACGAAAAGGGAGCTGAGCCGGAAGGCAAAGCTCTCGATCTACCGGTCAATCTTCGTTCCTACTCTCACCTATGGTCATGAGGGTTGGGTCATGACCGAAAGAACGAGGTCGCGGGTACAAGCGACCGAAATGGGTTTCCTCAGGAGGGTGGCTGGCGTCTCCCTTAGAGATAGGGTGAGAAGCTCAGTCATCTGTGAGGGACTCGGAGTAGAGCCGCTGCTTCTTTGCGTCGAAAGGAGCCAGCTGAGGTGGTTCGGGCATCTAGTAAGGATGCCCCCTGGGCGCCTCCCTAGGGAGGTATTCCAAGCGCGACCAGCTGGGAGGAGACCACGGGGAAGACCCAGGACTAGGTGGAGAGATTATATCTCCACTCTGGCCTGGGAACGCCTCGGGATCCCCCTGTCAGAGCTGGTTAATGTGGCCCGGGAAAGGGAAGTTTGGGGTCCCCTGCTGGAGCTGTTGCCCCCGCGACCCGATCCCGGATAAGCGGTTGAAGATGGATGGATGGATGGATGGATTAGGGGTTTGCTCCATCTTTGTGAGGCTTCACAGCAGGTTTCAGGTTGTTTAATGGATAAATACATGTATTAAATATAAATATTTTTTATTGGTTGTCTCTTGGTTTTTTTTTCAACTCTTAAAACTAATGTTTTTTTTCTGGCTTTTCATTTGAGCCTGTAAAAAAGGCCATGCCTCTGCGCATGCCTCCTCCTACTAACTCCTGTTCTTGAGCATGCGCTGTACATGTGCCACCAGTGTGAATGTCTCCTCCCCCAATCACCTGTGCCCGATCATGCGCTGGGCATGTGCCACCAGTGTGCCTGCACTGAACAGGCTCCCCAATACAGCACTGAGAGTGAAACACAGTTAAGGAGAGGATAGCTGGACTTTGGACGTTCCTTTTCGTGTGCGTCCATGCAAAATGTGAGTTGTGTAATGTTTAATGTATTTATATTAGACTGGCATAATAATAATTAGTAACTCTGTATTTAAGCCTTTTTCTTTGTAAAATGCCTGTGTTATTTTAGGCTCACTTTTTGTTGCTAATGTTTATTCACTATTAGTTCTAATCACTCTGTACTGTTGTGTTTTGTTGTTACAGACCACACACAAGCTATTATTCTGTTTGCTTTATCTGCTGAGATAAACTGCCGTAACCATACACGTGGACTCCGCATCTTATTCATCTACAATCACACCTGAGCACTAAATAGTGTCCTGACCCGACACCCTGAAGCGTTTGCTGCCACACCTACAGATTTATAAGAACACACACATTCTCTCACACAGAGCCAATCCTATCTTTCCTAGTAAGGATTTTTAATGATGATGATGATGATCATCTGCATGGTTTAAGGTGTATAAGGTGTAACAGAAGGAAAATACTATTTGTACAGGAGGGATTTGAACCCACAAGCTTCAAACTGTAGAACTATTTCTGTACCAGCTGAGCTATCAATCAGTTCAGGTGCAAATTTAGAGGTTTGTTCCACATTTCTGGGGCTTCACAGCAGGTTTCACATCATGTAATAGATAAGTACATGTATTACAATACATTAAAGTGTTTTATCTCTTGAATTTTTTTACTCTTTTAAAAAATGTTTCTTTCCTATTAAGACTATTTAATGGATCATCTGCATGGTTTAAGGGGTTACAGAAGGAAAAGACAAACTTTTCAGGAGGGATTTGAACCCACAATCTTCAAACTGTGGAGCAGGTTCTCTACCAGCTACGTTGTCAAGACTTTGTGGTTTGATTTCAATTTTACAATCCAGCTGCAGAGGGTTGCTCCATATTTGTGGAGCTTCACGGCATGTTTCAGGTTTTTTAATTGATAAATGAATATATTAAAGGGCATTGATTGGTTATCTTAGTTATTTAAAAACTAATGTTTTTTTCTGTCTTTTAATTTTGGCCAATTGTATCTTTCCTATTATGGGTTTTAATGGATTATCTGCATTGTTTAAGGGGTTTTAAGAGGTGACAGAAGGAAAAGACAAACTTTACAGGGGTGGTTGGAACCCACAACCTACAGACTGTTGAGCAGCTTCTCTACCAGCTGAGCTAACTGGACTCAGAAATGAAGTGACTCTCGGACAGAAGAATTGAAGAAAACTGAAAAATGTCAGTTTGTCAATGTGAACACGTCTCAGTGTGAGCAGGTTTCAGTGTGAATAGGTTTCAGTGTGAACAGGTCTCAGTGTGAACAGGTTTCAGTGTGAGCAGGTTTCAGTGTGAATAGGTTTCAGTGTGAACAGGTCTCAGTATGAACAGGTTTCAGTGTGAGCAGGTTACAGTGTGAACAGGTCACAGTGTGAACAGGTTTCAGTGTGAGCAGGTTTCAGTATGAACAGGTTTCAGTGTGAGCAGGTTACAGTGTGAACAGGTCACAGTGTGAGCAGGTTACAGTGTGTAAACTTTGTTTCTCTGCAGGTTGATGAAGGATAATCTTCTGCAGCTTCAGTCTCATCTTCTTTCTCTTTCTGGTTCTTTGTGATAATCAGCGCTGGAGATGGTCAAGTGGTGAAGGATGCCGACTGCCAACGCTGAGACAGGTTTCATTGCGGGTTGGATTCCCGCCTGAAATATGCTACACAGGAATGAATGAATGTGTGTGTGTGTGTGTGTGTGTGGTTTCATTTGTCTGCTCTAAAAATTTCAATCCTTGCGATCACAAAATCCGTCCGTCGCGTCGATTACAACTTGCTAACTTCAACTTGCAAATTTCTGAATTTACATTGAGGACAAATGAGGAGGAAACAACAGAGAACACGTGAGCCCAGGTGGTTGAGCTAGCTAGCTTGGCAAGAAACACCGGCACCCGGTCGGTAACGAGACTACAACGTGTCTCTCTGCAGAGCTCCGTCACTTCACAAGACACGGAAAACCTCTGTTGGTCTGGAGGAGCTGCAGCATTTATTTCTGCACAAACGTCCACTGTGCATTCACTAGATATTCTCAGAGCTAAACTAACTCTTCTGCAGTGTGGAGGGAGCGCACGTTCACGTCTAAAGGTGGAGCGAGCTGAGCGAGAACGCGCGCTCTGTCTGAGTGAAGGCAAGCAGGCAGAGGAGGAGAGGCACACGCGAACGCGCATATGCGAGCGCGCATGTGTCCAGACCCGGTATATATATACGCTTAAAAAGTTACAAACAGTCCCTTTAATGTAAAACTTTTAGCAAATTGTATAAGGAAATTAGGTAATACTCTTTCTTATGTCTTGTGTTAAAGCAAAACAAAAATGCAATAAACTTCCAGTAGAAGTTCAAAATTACAGACAATAATATCCAAGATAAATCTACAAATTATATGGTGGTTTTACAGGTGGTAAGTGCATGTAATCACGTTGGGAGTTGTTCTCGCGAGATGTTAGTCTCACGTCACGGCTGCTGTGTGTCACATGACATTGTTTTGTTTTGTTTGAGCTGCAGAGACTCTCTGGAGGTTGAAATGGCGAGAAACGAGGAGAAACAACAAGGCAAACTGAACAGACTATGGCTTCAGAAAGAGAGAGAGGGTAAGCAGCTAGTAGCCACAACATACACTGTCATTTGTTGATTAATATTTGTCCGATAAAGGCACTTTTAAAGCTTTAACTGTTAGCTACAGTGATGCTAACTCACAGTTGTTAGATGAGCTAGCAGCTAGCTAAATAGAATAGAATAGAATAGAAAGCTTAAACAGGTTAACAGGTAAAACACACACAGTTATAAAGCAAATAAAACAGGTAAAACATATAACAGGTAAAACACACACAGTTATAAAGCAAATAAAACAGGTAAAACATATAACAGGTAAAACACACACAGTTATAAAGCAAATAAAACAGGTAAAACATATAACAGGTAAAACACACACAGTTATAAAGCAAATAAAACAGGTAAAACATATAACAGGTAAAACACACACAGTTATAAAGCAAATAAAACAGGTAAAACATATAATAGGTAAAACACACAGTTATAAAGCAAATAAAACAGGTAAAGTAGATGTAATAAATAAATGTAAACAGAAGTGTTACACTAGAAGTATAAAATATAAAAAATAGATGTAATGTAAACAGGTAGTTGCACTAGTAAAATAGGTAGAGTAGATGTAATAAATAAAATGTAAACAAAGGTAGTTGCACTTGAGATGTATATTGCATCAACGATATATTGCACAGACAAATGTATGCAATTCATTGCACAGGTTTATTGTTTGTTCAGTTTCTGTATGGCCCAGGGAAAGAAACTGTTCGTGAGTCTGGAGGTGCAGGCTTTCATTGACCTGTAGCGCCTGCCAGAGGGCAGCAGGTCAAACAGGTGATGAGCTGGGTGGGAGGAGTCCCTGAGAATAGTTGTTGACCTACTGAGGCAGCAGGAGCTGGAGATCTCTTCCAACTACGTCTGGTTGAAATGAACCAGATAGACATAGAAACGCTTGGACAAAGTGGATATAGTTTTATATTTTTTGCCAATTCTGAGCTTATTCTTTCAGTCAGTATGAAGTGTTATAACCTAACTACATCATATGATTCAGGGGAAGCTACCCTTTCTTTCTGGTGCAGTGTTGAGCATACCATATTTGACATTTAACTCTCTGAGACCCACAGTAGACCAGTTTTTGTCTTTTTTTTTCAGGGTGGTATAGGGGGTCTTTAGGAGGAGATAGCAGGTCAACACTAGATGTCACATAGAAGTGGTGTACATCATCTGAAAGCTGGGAACCTGAAGATTAATTTGATGCAGCTCAGCACTGTGTGTCAAATCGTTCTAGTCATAAATTAAGAAATAAACATGAATGAATGATTTAAAATAAATTGTAGAAGTGTATAGGGGCTTAGAACATTATGATTGAAGTATGTGATGGCCATTCCCATGCTCACTTCTTTCTCATAAGTTGCTGCAGCAATTTTGGGGTTGATACCATTTGCTACACAGATTTGGTGCTAAATTTAAACCATTTTTTACCACTCAAGAATTGATAAAAATTATCAATAATCCCTCCAAAAAAAAAAATTAAGACACCAAGACCTTGAGGAACACCATAGAAAAGTCCATGCTGTGATTTGGTATCAAAAACTTTTGACATTTGGAAATTTCTGCAAGAATTGCATTTTTCAGTGATTGGATGGCGAGCACTTCTGTTCTGTAAACTGCTCCGAAACCCCCTTATTGTCAATCTAGCTAGGAAAGCCATCCATCCTCTGAATGCTCTAGGTCTCTAGTTTGTGGCTGTGAAGTTTCATGAGGCTGTGATTATCCTAGAGGTCACCACGGGTCATTTTATACAGTAAGGTCAAGTTTTAAAAAATGGTCTCAATAAAATGAAATGGCTCCTATGAGGACTAACATCATCAATCATGAATAAAAATGGGCTCATCGGATCCACACAAGTCTCAGCTTTACAGTGAACATCCTACCCCCTATTTCTAGTGCCATTGCTTTCCGCAACCATCTTCAATTGGGGCCTTAATTATGATCTCGACTGTAAAGGTTTGTGAAGCCAAATCGGGCCAGAGGCGTAAAGTGGGAGGCCGATGGCCCCACCGCCCATTTTGCTCAGACTGCGCCCATCTTCAAACTCTACTTTAATTTTGATCACAACTACATAACTGTTAAGTTTCATTACTTCATCTTGCACGGTTGCAACGCTATCACGGTCATCAAATCTGTCCACAGACATACAGACGCCCGGAAAAGTACTATGTGGTAGTTCCCGTTACAGTGGGTGTCTCCAGGACCACATTCTGCAATGATGACTCAAACACAGAGACTCACTAGCTGAGCAGTTCAGACACAATTTAAAGCTTGTGTCCATCATAAACGGTTACAAGTTGTTTAATGTTTAGAGGCTAACAGCTAGCATTCACCATTTTGTTGTTTGTTTAGCATTCACCATGTTGCTCAGAGTAAAAACCGAGCTTCTTAAGGCACCTAAACTAATGCTTTCTTTCAATATATCATTTACAGAGGGACGCCTCAAAGATGTACATGAGCGGAGACCCAAGCTGGTAATGAAGAAGTTATAAATCGTTATTAATAATTGTTTACACATCACCTCTATTCATGTTTACATGGACTAGTTTGTTTCAGCCAACCCTTTTTCTTTGCAGTCTACTCTTAATTCAGCTTCCTCTGTGAAAAAGTGGATCCCCAGCATCAAGAATGAAATAGAGTATTATTTGCAGGTAAATGTATTGTTAGTTTATACAGAGATGGCATCCAATGACACTAAATTCCCTGTCTAAAGTTGAATATCTGTTTTTGTCTTTTTCCCTTTCAGCAGTCGCAGCTGTTTCATTACCCAGAGAGGAAGATAGCCGAGTTCCAGCTGCACATGGAGGCTTTAGAAAGAGAGTACAAACGCTTCATTACCAAGCTACGTGTTCTTGACCCCGCCTGCAAACATAAGCCATGGACTCCTCGAGCATACTGCAAAAGGAGAGCAGACACACAGGACTCTCCCAGTATAGGTCAGTGTGATAAAGCTCATGACTAAACTCTCATACGCAGTGAAATTAGATTATTTTTTTTTCTTTAAAAAAAAGAACTTGGAAGTGCAACAAGTTGTATTTAGTGTTTAGAGTATCAAAGACGCACATGAAGGCAGTAGACTCCTCTGCCAGATGACTTGAACCAAATGTGTGATTGTTAGACTTGAGAAGACTGTTTGAAGTCATTTTTTGAACTCTTAATAATCAGATGGCTTCTGTCTACAAGCACATACACAAACTAGGGATGTCAGTTCAGTATTTCAGCTCAGTATTTTAAATTAGCATATACTGTAGACCGACATGCCTAACCGGTCAAAAATGTTCCTGGTGATTAGCTTATTAACGGTTATTCGTTAACATCCCTAACACAAACTAATAATCATCTTTTTCTACTGATAACGCTGATTCCCCCTTTCACCAACCAGGCCTCCTGCACCGGTGTCGTCTTTGTCATATTTAAAACTGTATATTTTGTACATTATATACATTACATATCTCAGTATCTCAGTGATCCCCGCAGATTCTCTTCATCACCGCTGCTGATTGTTTTTGTGAATGTCGAGTATAAAGAAAGTCCTCTCTGACAGACATACTGTATAAATGTATAATCTTAATTTGCTATAACTTGTTTAATATCCTTTGTTTCTGACTGAATTTCATTTTTTGGTGAACTATTCCTTTAAGACACCAGTAACTGACCTTTCATGCCTCTATGTATCTTCACTCTCATTTACAGTTAAACACCCTCGGCCCTATGAGTCACATGGTGGTAGCAGTCAGTTGAGTGGAGGTGAGAATGACTTGACCAGCAATTGTCACAAAACCTCAGCACCTGCGAGGCAGGGACCTTTCAGCCGGTTTCAAACCCCTGTCCCCACCAACCCAAACTCAGAAACCTCAGAGGCAGTCTGTGCAGACCAGGACCAGGACCAGCCCCTCTCCTTTGACCACATGAGGCTGGCGGTGGCCGCTGCTGCATTCAGAGGTCCGCCAGTTCAGCAAGGCTCCTCTCAAACACAGAGCCTAGCCCGGGTGCTGCAGTCCGGCCTGCCAAACCTTGTTAACGCCTCATTAAGGCAAACACTTTCAACCCAGAGCAGAGATGACGACGGTGCGACAGTGGGAACTGTTGTCGTCCAACGCCGCAAGTTAGACTGTGAGGTAGCAGAAAGGATACCTGGGAAATCATCCAACGCTGGGACAATAGAGGAGAGGACGGGTCATGTCCTGGGACTAGACTGTTACTCTTCTTCTGATGAGGAGTGTGACACGTGATCATGACATTTAATGGTCAGTTTCTACATTTTGAATTACAATGAAGTGTTTTGTGGAACCTCCTTTTACGGCTTCCTAAGTGGTGTCATATGCAGTAGATATCAGAATTTTAGTGCAACCCAATCCTGTAATTTTTGATAGGCCCACATTGTCTCAAATATCTAAAATGTTATGACAGACATTAGCTAAATTTAACTTATTCTGTTAGACATACGGAGGACTGTGAATCACAATATCTCGATATGAAAATGGAATACAGACGAGCTGAATATTAAAGCCCCGCTCACAAGACTTGCGTAAGGGAAAAAGTGTTTGCACGAAGAGACATGAGTAATGTTGTTCATTTCAGGTTGAGAAATTCATTGTAGTTTTCAGGCACTACTTCATATGTGTAATCAGTCATCATGACCACAGCTATATCCATTATGCAACAGAAAGCAGGTAGACCGTGTGACAAACAGACGGTTACTGATGGAGATACTTGCTGATTCAGTGATTCATTTTGGTCTCTTTATTAACTGGAGCAGCAGCGAACACGACCTGGTTAGACCCCCACGCCCTCACACTCCCACTTAACCCGCCCTGTGCTGTCGCCGCTGCTGCTACTGCTGCTGCTGCGGCGAGGAACGCATGACACTTCTGGGAAACGGACACATCAGCTTGTAGAGTGCAAGCACCCTGTACACTGTATGGTTACGCTTGACGTATTTACCCTTTTAGTTAGAGCTCTGTATGCAAAGTGGGTTTCCCTTTGCCTCTGCAGGGGTCTGGAGAAAGAAAACGAAACTTTTGCAACAGTGGACAGAGCAGAGGCCTGAGAGCTTCCTTTACAGCTACCAAATTACACAATATACAAGACTTGCTTAGTTTCACAATTGATGTAAATCAAGAAGAAGCACAAAGTTGTAGTGTTGGCCAGCGTGAGACTGCAGTGCTGCAGCACCCTCCACAGCAAGGCTGCTTATTTCTTGCATAAGAAGTTCCATCTATGAGGTCGGAAAGATGCCCTTTATAAAAAACCACCAAAGCCCACTAAACGATTCCTAATGAATATTTGTAAGCAGATTTACAAACATAAGAACTGATGATTCTGAGAACTGTTGCAACCACAATGAAGGAGCAGCGTTATCGTCTGTATCCTATGAAACGAACCCAGAAGTGGCAGAAAGACCACAATGGTACTAACTTCTCACTGAGTGTGGGGGGGGGAAGCGGTGTGTACGTGCTCAGCTTTCCTGTAAGCTCATCTCTTGAGGTAATGGTTGGGGTTAATTCTCACCTCTGTAAGTATCGCTGTCTCTCGCTACGAGCGTTTCATGAGCACAGGAGCCAGTGCAGAGACATATGTCTTTTTCATGTGGCAGCAGCATCTTCCCACCAAGACTACACTGCTGCATCACTGTTTACTAACACGCTGTGCCTCGTAAAGGCTGATAATGCATTTTTAAAGAGGTTGAAGATAAATATTCAGATTCAGGGCATGGTTCAGATGAGAAGAAGAACAGTGATGCCAGATCAAAAGAAACCCCCAGCAGTAAAATAGTATGTTACCTGGGTTCACAAGACCTGTAAAACATGCATATAAAATGCTGGGCAGGTGGCTGTGGTTGCTCAGTCTTTCCTTTCGTGGAATTTCTGAAAAGGTCGCTTTATGATGATGACTTGATGGTGGTTAGTGAGGTGGGGGTCAGCTGAAACCTCTAGCTTCCTTTCCCTTCAGACTGAGCTACAGTTTTCTATATGCACAGTGAAAAGGTTGACCTAGTGAGCACATAAAAGACCCAAACTGTGTCATAAAGTTATGTAGTTCTAAGTAAATATCATGTAGCAATACAGACCAGAGGGAAGGGCTAGATGGTTGATGGTTTGATAGTTTCTTATAAGTAATGTGCACATTTCAGTCCTTATCTACATACATGTGGGAGGGATTTGTGGGTGGTGAATCACTTGACAGCTGAAGCTTGTCTGTTTTTTTTAAAGCCGAGGTGCTCAGACTAAAGTACACACCTCTTTCATGCAGAGGCGACAGATGCACACACAGTATGTCTCAAGACAACACCTGCACCATGAGCCGTGACCAGAGATATCCGTTCCCACAGGTGTTCCCCGTGGATGGAGGCAGAGGTCCGCAGCGCTCCGGCGCCCAGCCGCCGAATCTTGTGCCCTGCTGGTCCTTCCCGCCGGCCCAGGAGAGGGCGAAGAGTCGGGGCTGCATGGGAGTCAGCTATGGTGGGGCACTGGTCGTGCTGATGCTGTTCCTGCTCATGTTTGCGGCCCTGGGGTTTGAAGCATACCAGATTAACAACATGCAGGAAGAACTGAGACAGATGCAAAAGGTAAGGAGCACACAGGATGTGTGATGGTATATGGACGTGAACATGGAGAGTGAAAGAAAGAAAGAAAGAGTGGTTTGTTCTGTATTAATAAGATAATGATGACTGCAGCACTGTGTGGAAATAAATAGTTTTGAGGTTGTAGAAATGTGACCGCAGTTTGTAGAAGGTCAAGAAATAGTGAAGGGATGACTCTTCACAAATCAGATTTATTGGGGAAGTATGTGAGCACATACAAGGTATTAGACTGCATCTCTCTTGATGCACAGAAATAGAAATAACAGCAAGGAACAAGGACAAGACAATTGGACAAATAAAGGTAAAGAATAGACAAACAGCACTGTTGTGGACAGGACTGGATGATTATGTACAGTATGTTCATGTAAAGATGACTATTTACTGTATGTACAGCATGTAGGATTTATATTGACAGTGACACATGATTACAAATTGTACATTAGATACTTTTAAAATTATAATCTAAAACAGCATCCGTGAATATAATATAAAAGGGTTATTGACAGCGTATGACTAATGGTAAGTATTCATCAGAGTGACAAAGTAAATAATGAAGTAATAATTGAGCAACGGATGCCAAGAAATAATATCAATATTAATAGTTTTGGATTGCTTCTTGTATAATGTTTTAATGGGGTCAGAGCTGCTAATTAAAAAGGTGTGACTTCTCTCAGCTTTGCATAGAGAGGAGGAGGTGATGTAGAGGTGTCAGGTGGGAGAGGTGGAAAACAGATCTGGAAAAGTTTAATAATTCACTTCTAATTGTTGACTCTACCATCATTTGAAGAGTTAATTTACCTCAGCTCTCCTCTGACATTTAAAAAATGCAAACTGAGGACTGAATCGTTCCGTCTGTGGTCGCCAGGTCCAGCGAGGCAGGATTTCCTCTCACTGATGTGCTCTGAGAGACCTTTTTAGAAGAAAGCCACTGACTGTGTGATGTGGTAATAATGAGATTTCTGTTTCTCTTTTTCGTCTCACTAAAGGTTTCATCCGTGACTGAGTTTAATACACCTCAGATGCAGATTGGTAAATATAAACACCTCGCACCACACATGAATTATTCCCAATAAAGTCAAAGAAGAGGTGATGTGACTGTAATGTTGTTTCAGATGAACGGAGAGTTGAGTTGAAGAGAAAAGACATCAGACCTGCTGCACATGTGATGGGTAACATAATAATAATAATAATAATAATAATAATAATAATAATACAAATGCATTCTGATTCTCTTATCCTACATAGAACTGAAAGAGGTGACACCATTTTCTCCTCTCTTGCAGGGCGGATTGAGAAAAAAAAATTCCCTCAGACTTTGCGGTGGGAGCCGAAGGCAGGTCGGGCGTTCGTGTCCGGAGGGGTGGCGTACAGCTATGAAGACGGCGCCCTGCAAATCAACGAGACCGGACTCTACCACATTTACTCACGGGTGGAGTTGATCTTTAAGGACTGCTCCCCTACGTCCTCGTTCACTCACTCTGTGTTTGTGAGGAGAGCGGGACGCCACACAGATATGAACCTAATGCAGGCCCACAGAGCTGGCTTCTGCTCTCAGCAGCGAGGGCACGCCTGGACCACAGAGAGTTACCTCGCCTCCGCCCTGCAGCTGCAGAAAGCCGACAGCGTTTTTGTGAACGTATCGCACCCCGTTTATCTTACTCATGAACATTACGCCAACTTCTTTGGTCTCTACAAGATCTGAAGGCCTTTGGTGTTTTAGTGTACTAATTTGACTCCACTGAAAGAGTGCAGGCTGGTCACAACATCTCTGAATCTTACTCATCACTTTGATTCCTATGTTGAATGTAATTTGGTACAATAACTGCATTGAATAGCACAATACAAAATAATCTCAGGGGAAAACTCAGGGGAAATATTGTCTTTATTACCAGCTTTAAAAATTGAAATGAATTGATGCAATTTCCACACATATACATAAACAAATAGTGCATTTTTTAAATATAGGAGATGTATGTATATATATATATATATATAAGAGTCAGGAAACACTAATAACATTTTTTAAAAATATTTATTTTAGTGGATCTGATGTCTTAATGTGCGAAAAGGTGTGATTATATAATGGTAAATAAAATAATTTATGTTGATTTTCATTTGGTGAAACAGAAATGCTTTCTTGATTAAAAATCTGAAAGGTGTTTTATGTTGGAGCAGTCATGTAATGAACACCCACATGAGTTTTTGTCCATTACCAATGGAAAGTATTTAGATAAAGACACCAACTCAAATGTGGTTTTGCTCCTTATAATGAACTGGATTTCCATATATTCCATTGAGCTAAACAGCAGGAGGCTAAAACAACCAGGTTTGCACTTTGAAAAGATGCAGTTAAACTCTGATGTTAATTTAAAATGTAGCTTACAGACCACATCTGCAGCGCATCTGCATCGCTGCAGTTTAACACCCTCATTGCGCTGCTTGTTTTTCAGTACACCACAAACATTCATGTTAGTGCAGTGTGTGAAGATATACAGACGAGGGGACGAAACAGTGGCAGCGCTGACGTGGGTTTCCTTCCTGTGTGAATATTTCGGGGGTCTCACTTCTGTGCAGGGCGATTTTTGTGAAAGAGTTTGTGTTTCGTTTAATCCACATGGCTAACAACTAAACTCACATGTTTTCACTTCTGTCTCCAGACCTGGTGGGCCTCATAATAAGAGCTGAATAATTGCTTTTTTTTAATAACATGAACAAACTCAAACATTTCCCGGCTAAACCACAAAGAGTTTCAGTGGTTACTGGGCAACAGAAAGAAATCATTTTGACTTTTTTTTATGTGCTGTTTCCCATCAACATGTTAGTGCAACAAGTTGATTCATGAGGGTTATTATGTAGAGTTGACCGTTCATTTCTCCTCCGGTGCAGAATACAACATTTCAAGGAGCAAATGAGTAAAAGCAACATTTCACAAAACAAATCAATGGTTGTCATGGTTGCAGGATTACTGAGTTATTCAGACACCACAGATGTCAGGGTTTTACTCAGCGACTTCATTCAGATATCTCCGTCTTGTGGTTGCATCTTGTTCCAATAATCACTTTGTTTTACTCATCCTGATACTTTCTGTTCAAAGTGATACCCAAAACCCTCAACTCCCCTGTAGACCTAAAAGGGGGGCTGGAAGAACCTCTAACTGTTATTTTTATCTTCTTATCTTATTTACACAATAATGGTCATTTTTGGAGGGTGAAAGCTAGGAATACAAGGGCCAGTGGTGGAAAGTAACTAAGTACATTTACTCGAGTACTATATTTAAGTACAATTTTTACTTATATTTCCATTTTATGCTACTTAATACTCCTATTTCTCTACATCTTGGAGGATGTATTTATACTTGTATTTTACAGCTGTAGTTACATTGATTTTACAAACAGAACATGTGATCAACTTCTTAAATGTGATGCATTATATATATTAATATATGCCTATCAGGTAACACGATAATAGCTTATTATCTTGTGTACATAAGATTAAAAACAATATATATATATATATATATATAATCTTTCGTTACCTTGAAGTTTCCATAATGAAACACTCTGAAAGGGGTCATTTTGCATATTGAGGACTGTTACATTTGCTACTTTATGTACATTTTACTGATAATACTCTAGTAGTTTTACTCAAATAGAATTTTGAGTGCAAGACTTTTAGTATTTTTACTGTGTGGTATTGTTACTTTTACTTAAGTAAAGGATCTGAGTACTTTTTCCACCACTTATAAGTGCATGAAATGGTCAAATTTCCTTGTGAGTAACGCTCATTACACAGATTAGTTTTGGCCATTTCAATTCATCGATGAATTGAAATGGAAATGATGAAATGATCATTTCATCATTTTCTTTCCATCCCTGCATTTTTTATGTATTTACTTTATGTTTTATAAAGGGCAGCCCTTTCAGACTACACAAATAGCCATTTGATATATTATATTACATCATATTTGAATGCCAGAGCAGATGTTTTACAAGACAGATGGAAAATGTTTACTGCTGAAGTTTAAAACCACACAACGAGATAAAGCTTAGATATGAGGGGAAACTGTTAGCGCCTAGGCTTTCTATACCACCAAGAGGAAGGTAAAATATCTTGCAAAGCAATCACAGAAAGCATCTGAGCATTAATATGCTCACCACAGTCACTCACACCAGAGCTCATGTGTGCAGAAGTTAATCACGGAAGAACTCTGGGCCATGATTCACGTTAGAAATGCTCATTTTTTTTATTATAAGCATGAACATGGATTTAAACACTGAATTAAAGGGTAGGTTCATATTTTTCAAGTCTGTCTTAAAAAAAACAATACTGACTTGCCCATATGTACTGTACATCGTAATACTTATTCAATGTAAGAGATTTAAAATCCACAGTCCTTTTTCTGTGTTCAGACAATATGATGGAGTAAAGAAGGATCTTGTATTTCTTATTTTGTATTTCTAAGATACCCACTTGATTTGCCTAATTCTTGAACTATTTTTTGCACAGATAGAGGACTGTAGATTTTGTTGAGAGGAGAAAAAATTACAACAACCAAAACTGTTTTTATGTGGGCTATATCTGGGCATGTGGCCATTATTTTGACTTGGAAAGAGTGATGGTGGTAGAATGACACACAGGCTCCAGTCACACTCACAGGTAGTGGTAGTGGAACAAGTATGTGGACGCCCCTGTCTAGATTAGACTAATTATGTAGTCCCATGTTAGTTTCTCAGTTTCAATTAATGCCCCTGAAAATTGGGCTTCAAATTATTAAAGTATTTCTCTACAACATTAAATAAACAACATCAAAGTTAAATAAAAAAAAAAAACATTTTTAGGTATTATTTATTAAAAGTTGAACATCAGATTCTGACCCAAATGTTTTCTCAAATCATGATTTTTACACTAAAGTATACGTAACATCATCTTTTTTCAAACTGAAACCAGTGACATGAGCATGAGTAACTACACTTCTAAATTTGAAGTTTTTATTTTGAAATTATTTACCGGAAGTGGGAGTATAGTATAATGTCTGCATTGATGCCGCTTTTACTAATTTAGCAGTTCCTGGCTGTCACCACCAGAGGGCAGCAAACATGTGAGTTTATATAGTCAACATAGAGATAGACTCAGGAACTGCTAATGCTTAAAAATATATACATTATTCCGTTTAAACAACTGGTAAATACAAATATAAACATTATTCAGGTTAAACAACTGTTAAAAAAAAATACATGTTGCTAACTTGACCTGTG
Organism: Sebastes umbrosus; assembly: GCF_015220745.1. Lineage (NCBI taxonomy): Eukaryota > Metazoa > Chordata > Actinopteri > Perciformes > Sebastidae > Sebastes > Sebastes umbrosus. The sequence continues at coordinate 23,310,279 of NC_051273.1, read as the reverse complement.
TATTTAAAATCATGAGTTTTAATGTCCTTCAGTGGTCACAGGAAAGAACTGCATCATAGAATTCATCACGCTAGCATCATTGCAGACTTTAGTTGGAATAATACAGTTATCAATACTGATTATAATCTTTAAAAGGTATCAATAATACATTAATATGTGACTTACTTTGTTATAAAACAAATATTATATTTTATATATATATATATATATTATCAAGCTAGTACAATTGCAGACTTCCTACTAATTATATTCTTTAGAGGTATTAATAAGACATCTCGTGTTCATAATAGTATCTGTATTTCTAATGAATACTTTATTGTACCTTTTTTTTTTTTTACCTTAGATTTAACAGCAGTGTTTTTTTGTTAATCACTTGCATCTTCTCATCAACACAATATGTGGGGATGTTGTGCTTCTTTTACCTTAAGTGTACAGAACAATCCCTAAAAAAAAAATACTCTGTATAGCATTAAATAATTACACTAAATATCATGTTTTTGACATGTTATTATTGCTTATGGTCTATCATTGCCATGATGACTACACACTGCCCCCCTGCGGTGACCACGGACTACTACACGTCCTTAAATTTGAAAGAATTTACCGGAAGTGTGAGTATACTATAATGCCTGCATCGACGCTATTTTGACTAATTTAGCAGTTCCTTACAGTCACCACTAGAGGGCAGCAAACACTCGTGATTTTAAATACAGACATAAATACACACAAAAAGATATACAAATATATATATATATAAATACATATATATATATATATGTAAATATATATATAAAATATACATATATATATATATAAAAAATATACAAATATACAAATAAATAAAATATACAAATATATATATAAAAATACATATATATATATAAAATATACAAATACACACACAAAAAATATACAAATACATATACAAAAATATAAAAAATAAATATATAAAAATACATATATATATAAAAAATACACAAATATATAAAATATAAAATATACAAATAAATAAAATATACAAATATATATATATAAAAATACATATATATAAATATATGAAAATATAAAATATATATATAAAAATACATATATATGAAATACACAAATATATAAAATATAAAATATACAAATAAATAAAATATACAAATATTTAAAATATAATATATACAAATATATATACAAATATATAAAATATAATATATATATATATATAAATACATATATATATTTAAAATATACAAATATATAAATTATAAAATATACAAATATATATATACAAAATAAACAAATATATATATAAAAATACATATATATATATAAAATACACAAATATATAAAATATAAAATATACAAATAAATAAATATACAAATATATATATAAAAATACATATATATAAATATAAAATATATATATAAAAATACATATATATATATATATAATACACAAATATATAAAATATACAAATAAATAAAATATACAAATATTTAAAATATAATATATACAAATATATATACAAATATATAAAATATTATATATATATAAATACATATATATATATAAAATATACAAATATATAAAATATACAAATAAATAAAATATGCAAATATATATATATATAAAAATATATATATAAATATAAAATATATATATATAAATACATATATATATAAAATATAATATATATATATAATATTATATATATATAAAATACATATATATATAAAATACACAAATATATAAAATATAAAATATACAAATAAATAAAATATACAAATATATATATATAAAAATACATATATATAAATATATGAAAATATAAAATATATATATAAAAATACATATATATATATGAAATACACAAATATATAAAATATAAAATATACAAATAAATAAAATATACAAATATTTAAAATATAATATATACAAATATATATATACAAATATATAAAATATAATATATATATATAAATACATATATATATTTAAAATATAATATATATATATAATATTATATATATATATAAAATACATATATATATAAAATATAAAAATATAAAAATATAAAATATACAAATATATAAAATATAATAACAACAAATATACATATATGTATATTTTTGTGTGTGTATTTATGTCTTATGTGTGTACACGTCTGTGTATGTTGAACATCTTTATTTTGAAAGAATTCACAGGAAGTGTGTACAGTATGTTATAACGTCTGCTTTTGACGCCATGGTGACTAATTTAGCAGTTGCTTGGTGTCACCACTAGAGGGCAGCTAACACTCAGCTTATAATTAAAATTACATGTCACTAACTTGACCTGAGTATTTAAATATTAAATATTAATATTTTATTGTCCAACTTGTTGTTTACTATCCTTTCCTGTTGACGGAAAGCTCCTCCAACGGCGGCTCAAAGAAGACAACGGAGACATTATTGGAGCAGCCACGAACACAACTTTAGACAAAACAACAAAAGGTAAAACACATAATTCATGTTTTTTTATAGCTGTATAAAGTGAAGTTCATTTTGATCTCTTCTTCGGTTGAGTTTTGGTCGTAAAACCGTTTTAAACTGTGGTCTCTCAGCTTTAAGAACGACATTATCGTGTTGTGCCGGTGTTACGGTGAAGTCTGTTACCCCGTCGAATAGTGTCCCCTCCTGTTTGTATCCAATCGGCAGTTAGGGTTACGGATAAGGGTTGCTTCCGGTGTGTGTAACGGGGAAACACGTACCGACGGGAAACAAGTATTCACCATAGCACCTGTTGCATTAATTAGCACAATCACTAGCTGTGTGCTCATTGAGTTGCTTGGTGTTGGAAGTGTGTTTCGTTCAGGTAAAACTAGTTAACATGAGCTTTTAGGTGAGTTTCTTCACATTATGTGTGTGTCCAGGGTGAATATGTTGCTAAATGTTTAACATGTTATCTGGTGTTTGTTTGTATGGTGGTTCAAGAGGATGCAGTGCTCCTATAACTGTGACTTTACTTTTATCATAAACTAAAAAAAACACACCATGTCATTTAAACAACAGTTTTAACTACAAAGCCCATGAAGTCATTGTTTTGTATTTTGTTTGTTAAATATTTGTTAGATATTTGGACCCATCTGGACACCTTTTTTCTCTCATTTTAACCTTTTAACTCTTTGACATTCAAATCCAACCCCTGACTGTCACATTTGTATTTACAAAATCGAATGCAGAAATTTACACATTTTGGATTTAAAGTGTTATTAGATTTTCATTTAAATAAATGTCTCTTAATTTGCTATCTATAGCCAAGTGAGGTAACACAATGGTGATTGAGCACACTGGTGAAAGTGCTGCAATATTTATGTATTTGCAGTGTTGTGGAAATGTGTCTGTGGTGACATTACTGGGTAAAAAGGCTGTTTTTTATTACAGTTTTTCTCCATTGTATATAAACAAAAAACAAAATGGAAACATTGAGGCTCAAGAACATAGAAATGAAAGTTTTTTGTTCTATTTCTAAGCTCATGTATCAACAAAAAGACCCCAGACTCCTGAACTCTGAGAACAATTTCATAGTTTTCACTTAAATAGAAATTCTAAATCAACCAGGACTGAAATCTTAAGGATTGCCACTTTAATTAAAGGTACTATGTGTAACAATTTATATGTATTAATTGCTTTATATTGCCAATGTGTTTAAATTTTGTAACATAACTTAAAAACTGAGACCTTCGTCGACCTTTTCGGTTACCTATAACATCCTGTGGACTGATCTATTCTATGTAAAGGACTCGGGACTGTTTTAGCCGGGAAAATCCAAAGAATATGACGTTTATGCGTGCTCCCGAGTGCCTTGCATCTCTTCAGCTCCCCTAAAGTGCCAACATAATGCAGCTAACTTGGCAAAACACTGTCTTGAGTGCTTAAGCTAAGGTTGGTCAGCTTGGATCTGCTTAGTTTCTTCATAACATTAGCTGATAAAGTAATTTGCAAACTGCAAGCTAGTTAGTATCATGGAGCCAATGGTAAAAATAAAATAAAATATAGGAACATTACAGAACATTATGCAAGGGATAATGCCAGACGAGCTGTCCATTATCAGGAATTAACGGATGACGTGGAGGGTTGTCAGGATGCTAACTACAGTTCAGCAGTCACAGGTGTCATTAATAACAAGGTTCTTCTGAAAGTTACATATAGTACCTTTTTAAATCCTCCTAATACATGTTCAGATCAAGTACATTTTGAAAAATGTGGTTAACTACTTGGTTACGTTTAGGAAAAGATCATGGTTTGGCTGAAAACAAGGATAATTACGATACCTACGTATGTTAAGTTATCAACTTAAATAAATCAGTTGTTGACTTTTGGTTTCAAACAGGACATGAACAGTGCTCTCCTAGGTGAAAGTCCTGTATTTGTTTGAACTGTTCATCCACCCCGTCCTCCTCCCTACGTGGACTTTCTCGCTCTTTATACTACGTCAGCTGAATACCAGAGCACTTTCACTTAACATTTTCACTTAAATAGAAAATCTAAATCAACCAGGACTGGAATCTTATATCATTTCACAAATCATATATTTAACTTCATGTACAGGTAGGACCTACTTACAAACACTGCAACAAAGCCAACAACCATATGTAACCATGTGCAGATTAAAACATTAATATTAATAATGAAATACTGGTGAAAAATAGCATTTTAATAGGAAACGTGTGCATGTATTTACTGTGTATCAACTCAAGCTTTTCTCATGCAGTTTATATTTACGCCACCAGAGGGCGCCAACGTATCATCTATGTTTATTTCACACCTGCAGCTCCTGTCCCCCTTTTCTACCCACTTCAGTTTGTAAGGGCCAAATATTAATACAATTTGTTTTATTGTCCCACTTGTTATTTACGATCCTGTCTAGCTGGAGGAAGACCGTGTGCAAAGCTCCTGCCATGCAAATGAATACAGACGGCTGGAATCGACTCAACATTGTAGAAGCCATTAGCAGCGTTGATGTGCCCTCGAACACAACTGTTGACCGCCAAAACAGCAAAGGTAAGACATAAGTTATGGTTATGGCTGTTTAAAGTGAAGTTTTTTTTTTCTTCTTTGGGTTCAGTGAGACTTGGTTGAGGAGTGATGAGACTTTAACTGTTGCCGGAGCTAAATGTCATTTATATCACAAGAACTTTCTCTGTTCACGCATCTGTTCAGCTCAGATCATCCTAACTGTTTTTTCTTTGTGTTTTGTGAAATGCAGCCAGCAACTCACTGGTAAAAGACACCGTGGCAGATAGTAATGCAACTTCAACTTGAGGTGGGCACAGCTGGAAACTACACAAGGTCACCAACCTTCATGTACAGGTAGGACCTACTTACAAACACTGCAACAAAGCCAACAACCATATGTAACCATGTGCAGATCAAGGCATGTCAAGTTTATTTCTATAGCACATTGCAGCGACAAGGCAACTGAAGGCGCTTTACATAAAACATTTAAAGCATCAAAACAAAGTGCAAAAAAAACATCCAAGAATTAAAAATCCAAGAGAACAGAAAATAAAAACAAGCTAAATAGAATAAGACAGGTATAAAATGCAGTATTAAAAGTTACAGTGCAGTTTAAGAAATTATTTGATAAAAAGCAGCAGCAAACGGAAAAGTCGTCAGCCTTTGTTTAAAAGAATTGCAGGTTTATTGAAAATAATAATAAATTTAATAAATAATAAAATACTGGTACAAAGTATGAATAGTCAATCGTATTTTTTAAATTGTTTTACATAGAAAACACATGTATTTATGTGTATCAATTCAAACTTTTCTCATGCAGTTTATCTTTACGCCACCAGATGGTGTCAGACTATCAGGTATGTTAATTGGACGCCAAGTGCTCATTTCACCCTTTTTCAACCCTCTTGAGTTTGTAAGGACCACAAATTCAGAACTATTCAAAATATCCAGAGCTATAGTTAAGATGATGAACATCAAATATTAATACAATATGTGTTGTTTAACTGGGAGAGATTCCCACGTGTTGTTTACTATCCTGTAGCACAAGCTGTTAGTCAGAGTTCAGTGTTACCTTTTTTAATGCCTAGCAGCTACTTCTATCTGAAAATGAGAAGGTCATGTGAAGGTCAGCTTAACATTAGGCTGCTTTTATTATTTTAAACATTCAATTGTGGCTTTGACGTTTGATTTAAAGTGTCAGCCTGGTGTATAAAGGGGGTTTAATGTTGTTTTAATTGTTGACATTGCAGAGCTGTCAATAGTTAAGGTCTTGCAATAAACAATTGTTCCTAACCCTAAACGTCAGTCCAGTACAATACACCATGTAGTCGACTACATGTACATTTACAATCCCCTCCAAAACCATTGGAACAACGAGGCCAATTTCTTTTATTTTTGCTGTACACTGAAAACATTTGGGTTTGACATCAAAAGATGAACATGAGACAAGAGATCAGGATTTCAGCTTCTATTTCCAGGTATTTACATCTAGATCTGTTAAAAAAAAACTTAGAAGATAGCATCGTTTGTAACGGAACACCACATTTTTAGGTTAAAATAGATTAAAGTGAATAATATTTAGTTGAAAATCCTTTGCTTGCAATAACTGCATCAAGCCTGCGACCCATTGACATCACCAAACTTTGGCATTCTTCTTTTCCAGGCTTTCCCCGCAGCCTCTTTCAGTTGTTGTTTGTTTCGGGGGGGTTTCTCTCTTCAGTCTCCTCTTTAGCAGGTAAAATGCAAATGGGTTTAAGTCTGGAGATTGACTCCTTGGTTGTTTTGGCAGCGTGTTTTGGGTCATTGTCTTGCTGCATGATGAAGGATCTCCCGATCAGTTTGGTTGCATCTTTCTTTAAATTGGCAGACAAAATGTTTCTGTAGACTTCAGAGTTCCTCTTGCTGCTGCCATCATGTGTTACATCATCAATGAGCCCGTTTCAGAAGAAGCCATGCAAGCCCCAAGCCATGACATGACCTCCACCGTGTTTCACAGATGTGTGTTTGGGATCATGAGCAGATCCTTTCTTTCTCCACACATTAGCCTTTCCATCACTTTGGTAAGGGTTAATCTTTGTCTCATCAGTCCATAAAACTTTGTCCCACAACTTTTGAGCCTCATCTCTGTACTTTTTTTGGCAAATTCCAATCTGTGCTTCCTCTTTTTATTGCTTGGATCTTCTGGTGTAGCCTCTGTACTTTTGTTCCTGAAGTCTTCTGCGAACGGTGGATTCCTGGCTTCCTTCACTCGTTTCCCTGTGGAGGTTGTTGGTGATGTCACTGACAGCTGTTTTAGGGTTTTTCTTGACAGCTCTCACTAGGGATGTCATGGGAACCGAGTACCAAGTCGATGCAAAAATTCGAAAAACATGACGGTACTCGTTTTTCCGCATTATGGAAGGTACCGTACGATGCCTGGGAAATTAATACCCACCAAGCACCAAATGCAGCTGCGTCTGTCCTCTCTCTGTCAGAGTTTGACACACAACAGCACCATGCAGCAGCAAAATTCAGAGATGCAGAGATCCTTTATGTTCAAAAAGAGGATTCACTCTTGGGGGGAAAAAAACTGAAATGAACTGAAGAAACTGAATTTCTATCTTTTGTTGCTTATTGCTAAATCTCTGAAAAGTGGTGTTTTTTTGTTTTTATTGAACTCTGGACTCTCTATTTCCAGTAAATGTTATTGGGACTTGCATTTGATTATCTTACACTTAAAGCTTCAGTAGGCAGTATATATTTTTGGCATCATTGGGCAAAACTTCCATAATAACCTTTCAGCATATTGTAATTCAAATGTTCTGAGAGAAAACTAGACTTCTGCTCCTCCTCGTGGCTCTATTTTCAGACTTTAGAAAATCTAGCCCGTGACGGGAGACTTTGGCCAATCACAGGTCATTTCATTGAGAGAGCGTTCCTATTGGCTGTGCTCTGGTCATGTGACCGGAACTTGGCGTTCCTTCAACAGATTTTACAATGGCGGCGTTGTCACAAACTTTCTCATTTTACAGCTAAACCGTGCACTACGGTGAGAAATAGGCATTAACGTAACAGATTATTGATTCATATTTGATCAGCGCGGCCTAGTTTGACCGTTTGATTGGAGTTCGCGAGTGATGACAGCCGGCTCTCATAGACGGCAGATGGACAGCAGACCTCAGATCAGCTCTTGCTGCTTATTTTCCTGCGGTCTGTAAAATTCTGCAGATGCCGTTAGGAGCACCGGAGGACACGGAGGCACATGATTTTTTTTCAGGTTACTTGTTTCATGAACTACTGTCACGATATAGTGTATTTTTAATCATATTTGCTCCAATTTCGCCTACTTCGGCTTTAACTCCCCAGATCCACTTAGTTTGAAACAATCCAACAGCATCCAATCAAGTTTCAGGAGAAAACCATGAGGAACTAATGTTATGTTACTGAGCACCAGTTGGATCCAGTTACTCTGCTGTTAAAATGACATGGCTTGTTTAGGACTTGAGACCTGACTTGGGACTTGAGTGCACAAACTTGCAAAACAATGACTTAGTCCCACATCTGGTAGCTTATGATTTCTGGTCTTGTAACATCCCTAGCTCTCACAATGTTTCTGTCATCAACTGCTGATGTTTTCCTTGACGTCTGTTGCTCAGAACACCGGTGGTTTCTTTCTTCTTTTTCTTTCTAATTTTTTTTTTTTTTTTTTGAATTTCCTTTTTATTTCCTTTCAACAGGTACAGTTGTACAGCACAGTCACATGTTTTGACATAACACAGCAGGGTCACGTGTCCTTAAGAGGCAGTCCGTGAGCCTAAGCATCCCCACAATGTCCCCACCTTGCTCCACTAAGTAGGAATGAGCAGCACTCTTCGTCCATAGGCCCAGAGAATACACAGATGTACAGGGAGGAAAAACAAAATCCCTACCCCCACTCACACTAGGCGAGAAGATAAGTATAAACAAGTAAACAGTGATAAAAAAATCACAAACAAGAGAAATAAATACATAAATGAATAGAAGACTAAAAAATGAAAAATCCCCAGATTGTGATATATTCATTTAGTTCGCATCAATTAAGAAAAATTAGGATTTTGGGGACCACTTAGTTAAGAATACATCCGTCCTTAGTTGTAACCTTGCAGTGATGTTTTCCATTTAGTAAACCTCTTTAACCTTCTCCCTCCATTGTGTTACTGAGTAGTGTTCATCTCCAGTTCCCATTTTTCTTTAATGTCCAAGCTGTTATCCATTAGTTCTTCTTGTAATATCTTGTATATATATGATATGATCTTCTTTTTAATAGTCCCTTTAATTGTTAACATAAAGAAATGTTCTATGTTAGATGGTGATGTAGGTTTCTTTCTTCTTCGGGACATTCCAAATGGTTGTAATGGCTCATATGTACAATCATTACAATCATTGGTTAAGATCAGTGATTGTGCAATCATTGTTCCCGATCAATGATTGTGCAATCATTGTTCCCGATTAGTGATTGTGCAATCATTGTTCATGATCAATGATTGTGCAATCATTGGTCATATGATTGCTCAATGATTGAGCAATCTTTGGTCATGATGCAATGGCTCTGATAGATTTTTCATCTTCTCTCAGCTTCAAAATTGCTTGCTTTTCTCCATAAACAGCTCATTAGTCTTCATGTTGGTTACACCTTCTTTTTAAATATAAAAGCAGTCTGCACAGGCAAAACCCAAAGCTGAAACTGAGAATAGACTTTCAGCGCTAGTTATTGTTTGAATAAACAATGTAATGGGACACACCTGGGCAACAAATAACACCCGCCAGTCACATGTTCCAATAATCTTGCTCACTTGGGTTCAAACAAACGATGCTATCTTCTAAGTTTTTTTTAACAGATCCAGATGTAAATACCTGGAAATAGAAGCTGAAATCCTGATCTCTTGTCTCATGTTCATCTTTTGATGCCAAACCCAAATGTTTTCAGTGTACAGCAAAAATAAAGGAATTGGCCTCGCTGTTTCAATTGTTTTAAAGGGGACTGTATAAGATATAAAACGCTGTGTTGTCAGTAAACACCTTAAGATTACACATGTAGTTGGACATTTGCACATGGAAGATAAACTTTTGCCAATTAGTGACACAAATGAGATATCTTGTGTCAAAATATTCTTCGTACACACATTGCACTCTTCCAGTTTCTGCAGTGAATTATTTTACTGTTTTTGCCCCTTTTTATGTGTGTTTCGGCTCATTCTTTTTATCTGACGTTGCTGAAGCTAAATGTATTAGACAACCTACATTTACAATTGGTTAAAACAGGCTAATGCAAATAAATAGTCATAAGAAACAAGAAGCCAACATGAATGGTGTTACTTCAACTGACTGAAAATCTTTAGGAGCGTATTTCTCAGTCACTGAAATAACCATCTATGTATGTATTTAAAATTATTTTAATTTAACTGTTAAAATTATTTATTATATTTAAAATGCACTTCCTAATTCTTAGGAGTGACACATTCATCTTTGGGAGACCCTGTGCAGTTTATACATTTAGAAATAGCTTAATTTGTCATTACATGATATCTTCTTTTATTGTTCCTCCTTCACAATCACCAAGTGTCTTGTATTTCATAACCCTGCCGATATAATCATAAGTATTGCATTTCTGTGTTGAATCTTTCTGAAATGTGTCGGGTTACAATAACGTTAGAGGTGTTGATTATTGTTAGTCCACAAACAACAAATTACTGCCAGAAATAGACGGATGTGTTGCAGCAGACTGTGATGAATTGTGGGATACACTTTGTTCCGATTACCTCTCCACAGTGGTATTAGGATAAGTGCGGGTCGAGTGTCATTCATGTTGATTACGCACTCACTTAAATGGTGCTCCACATCACAAGTGTGGGTGTTTAAACAGACACTGGCTGTATCCAAAATAATGTATTATTCACGATTTAGTTTAGTTCATTGTAGAGCTGTCTGAAGTCTCTTATTATACTTATTACTTATTATACTCTTTATGATGGAACCAAACTAGGTGTGTCGCGATATACCGGTTTTAACAAGACTTTAAAACCGAGTACATGTCTGGACCGTGACGGTCAGTCTGTGAATTTGTGGCTAAATTGTTACACTAATAGTCAGTGGTCATGTCTATAAAGTTAAATCCAGCGGTACATGTCCACCAGGCCCGGCGAGGACACTAGGGGACGCGCTGCTCCACTCAACTGGCCGTTCAAGCGGTGAGTTTCAAACAGGAAACAACATGGAGGCCTGCTCGTAAACTCTCTGTTATTCCGTCTAAACAATCAATCAAAATCTACTTCTGGAAACATTTCAAGCGGGAAATAGGTGATGCCACTGCTGAATCTCGTTTCGTTTTAGAACAAGTCTGACAGCTTGGCACAAGTTTCGTGAGCCGGTTCCACACCATTGTGATAGAGAAACGGCCAACGAGGAAACCCCAACACTTGGCAGAACAAACATGTAACTTCATCATTCCGTCACTCACTCAGTGACAGAGTTTTGTATTTGTAGGGCTGGCCCTCTGCGGTACAGCCAAAATGTTGTTGATGTCATGTTAATAATACACATATGATAATATTGTGTGAATAATCCAGCGCCTCTTAAATCATGTTATATATAAAGGTTATGGTTACAGACTCTCTCTCCACCTCCCTACACTTGTATTTTGAGTTTAATTCATATGACAAAAAAGACAAAACGCACAATAACAAAGTTAATGATTTTGACTGATAGCATTGTTTTTAAAATTTTCTACAGATATTGCGATAATATCGCTATCGGGAATTCTTTTGGTGATGATATATCATGTAGTTAGAATCTGATATTTTGTCAGCCCTTATGCGTAGTTCACACTACACGACTTCAGCCCTGATTTTCCGCTCCCCGACAAAAGCCCCAGATCAGCGGCAAATCAGCGTTGGCTTGCCGCTTGCACATCTGCGCTCGAGCGCCATGTGTAAACTGTTCAAAGATGCAAGTCGAGAAGCTTGCCGACACTCGCCGATGCCTCGCAAACACATTCCAGATATCTAGGATGCTAAATATCTGGACCTGGGGTCCTCCTGTAACAATAGGAACTTACTGGATGTGCTGCATTTGCAGTTGTTGTTGCACCTAGAGGAATAACTAGTAAACAAAGAGTGTGGAAACCAGCTATTTTGTAAACAACATCAGCAATGTGTCTCGAGTATTATATCACATCATTTACCGTGTATTTCTCGCGCGTTTTCGTGACAAAATGTAGTTTGGAGGCCTCGTCGGGGATTCCTCCTGGTGAAATATCTTGTAGTGTGTGACCTCCTGTTGCCGGTCAGTCATGTAGTGTGAAAACCACGACGACTAATGACGATTAAAGACTCACGATTGAGAAGACAGCAAGTTGTGTAATGTGAACAGTACTGCGATCTGACCACTTTGAAAGTCTTGTAGTGTGAACTTAGCTTAACTCAAACTATGCCACAAGGCAAAAACTGAACAAGGAAATGGTCACCAAGTGCCATCTACAGTACCATCAAGCATTGTGCATTACCTGATACTGCTTTTTGACAACTGACAATGACACACTGCAGTACATATTATAGTATTTGTGAAGACAGAGAGAAAATGCAATGCTGCAGATCAGTAGAATCCCTTCAAAATAGTTTTAAAAATGAAATAAAATTAGTTAAAAGATGTATTAAACTTTGTATTTTTACATTTTTGCTGAAAATCATATTTTATAATCGAACTTTCCCCCAGATTTTTACCATTTTTACCTTTTTCTTCCTTAATTAAAGAAATCACCATAACAAAGACTTACAAGTCAACAGTAAGGAGAAACTAAAAAATATGATAGAGCTATGTTTCATACTGTCGTTGGAAAACAAACAAATGATTTTGTAATTAGTTGGATAATTTTCAAAATAAGCTAATGTGATGCTGATAAAAAATTTAATTAAATGATGCTCAGTTTTATTATTTTTATATCATATTTAAAGAACTGTGTTTAAAAACTGTCAACAAACATCAGCCCTACAGAATAATATCATGAAAATTACATGAAGATAATCTTAACATAACATTTATTAGTTTTATGGGTCAGTTGTGGCTTTGATTTTATTCTCTGTTTATTGATGATTATCAATAAATCAATCAATAAAACTGCACCCTACCTTAAAGTGAACAGGACAGGTGAGGAAGTGCCAACCAACCTGTGTGCGTGTTCACAGTCATGAAGATCTAATCAGCTTGGGAAATCCCCTGTGAACGTAGGTGTGAATACTTCATGTCAGTTTGGCAAAAGAATTTCTAATTAAAATATAGCCATGTGATAGGTGTGAGTGTGAGCATCTATGTATGTTTTACATTGTCGGTATGTGCGTGGGTAAAACTAAGGATAAAGGGAGCTCGAAAGGGGAAAACGATCACAGTTTTAATCATGAGTTTCAGTTACATAGATGTAATACCTGTGACAGTTCAGAAGAGGCGAACACCTGTTGCTCAGAAACCCAAAGCCCAGTAAGTCGAGCTCCAATGGTATAGTGACAGAGCAGAGAGGGATCCGTACAGCATTATGAATAACGCTCCAAACTTACGCTAAATTATGGCGAGTAAAAACTGGCATGAACATTTTCAAAGGGGTCCCTTGACCTCTGACCTCAAGATATGTGAATGTAAATGGGTTCTATGGGTACCCGCGAGTCTCCCCTTTACAGACATGCCCACTTTATGATAATCACATGCAGTTTGGGGCAAGTCATAGTCAAGTCAGCACACTGACACACTGACAGCTGTTGTTGCCTGTTGGGGTTTAGTTTGTCATGTTATGATTTGAGCATATTGTTTATGCTAAATGCAGTACCTGTGAGGGTTTCTGGACAATATTTGTCATTGTTTTGTGTTGTTATATAAATATATACATACATTTGCATAAAGCAAGCATATTTGCCCACTCCCATGTTGATAAGAGTATAAAACACTTGACAAATTTCCCTTTAAGGTACATTTTGAACAGATAAAAAATTAGTTTGTGATTAATCGCGATTAAATATTTATAATCGATTGACAGCCCTATTAATCGTGTTGTCGTTGTTTTCATATCCTTTTCTGTGCAATTACCAATATTGCACACAGGAGTCACTGAACATCTATTGTTTATTTAATGTGATCTCATCTGATTCCTTCAAAGTCTGTTTCATTTATTATCAAGATAACACTCATAGACTCATAGAGTTCAGCACCTTAATTGAAACTGAGACCACAACTTTCTCCCAAATAAAAGGCACAGAGCGGCATCCAAGTGTTGCTGGGACTGTACCTTTAACGATGTGTACCAATAACAACTCTAAGGGGGTCCACCATGTGTTTATTATTTTAGTCATCAGGAGGGTTCCTGGAATTACACAGTATGCATTAAATCTCTATAAATTGCTCACAAATGCCTATAACATGTCTATGAAGCTTAATGCAGCTGGAGCGGTTCATAGATACTGGCAGAGAGCTGCAGTGGGGGATTCCCCATTGCCATCTTGTAGCTTTGTGAGCCTGTATAGGGAAGGCAACGCTAAACAGAGCCAGCGGTAGACAAACAGCTTTGACAGAAGCCCACTCATGATACGAGATAAAGCCTATTGGCCTGTGTGGAGGTGGGATGAATAAGCCCCGCCGTAGCTGAGCCTGGGGGACTCCCCTGTCCTTATATTGGGAAATCTATCTCTCGCTGTCTCTGATTCTCTCTTTCTCTCTATGTCTGCATTTCTTCCTCCCCTCTCCCTTTCTCTCTCTCTCTCAATTTCGTTCTCTGCCTATCGTATTATCCTCTCGGCAGTTTCACATCACCCCTGCCTCATGCACAGTACACACAACACTTTTTGATCTTCCATAGATAGTTGCGTGATCTTTAAGTAGGTCTCTCTCTCCTTCAGTGTCCCTCTGACACTGTCCTCTCTGATGCATAGACGGGTTCATAATGACTCAGCCAGCAGCTGAAACCTGTTCCACACGGCTCTCCCCACAACCATCACACCCGCTGTTTTGGGAGCACAGTACCAAAAAGTGTGGGTGTGTTGTCCAAGAAATGTGCCCATCTCCTCCCTGTGTGAATGAAATGGAAAGTATGAGTTTACCAGAAATGTAGGCTGCAGATTGTAGATTATATAAACAATCATTTCTACAAATAACTAAGCAGTTTTCACTTTTTGGTCAAGCTCATTGCAAAGCAAGATCACTGCAAAAGCCCTGTGTCGTCATACAAGTTATACATTTTTTTTATTATTTATTAACCACACAATGTTGAGACTTTGCTATAATTACCATAAACAACCAGACCACGACACACATGCTGTAATGGAGACGTGATAAATGTTGATGGTTGGAAATAATGTGACCCCTGTGGTGCATCGATAAGAATGCAGGAAGGATGTTATCTTCAGTAGCCTGTAATGATCAACAGGCAGGTGGATGTATATGTGTGTGGTTCTACAATAAACCAAAACAAACAGCATTAACATACAAACACAGCAGCAGTGCTGACCAGACATAACCTAAAGTTAAACTGCTAATTAGCTGGTAACTGAAATATAACGCAACATAAGCGTGAAGGCATCATCATTGTAGGCACTTCGATGATAATAACAACAGAGTTCCATACAGAGTAGCATGTAACATGTGAAAGTATTTTTGCCTACAGTTAGAAACCGTTAGCGTGTTAGTATGTGGCCAGCGTACTTTATGCTAGAACAGTGCCAACACAAACTCAAGGCACCAAATTTAACACGCTACTCGCTTGTTTCTGAATGCACACATGCCTGGACGGCTCACAGATAGCAACTCTGCACAATGAAGAGCTTTGTTACGTCTGTGTGTTTTCCTCTCTCCACTTTCACCGCAAAACTAAAAACGAAACTGGGCGGCCGGCAGATATGAGGTTCTTGGGTAAATACTAACAAGGGTGCTGATTAGCTGATTCCGCCACCTCAGACAAGGGACCAAACCACCAGCCACACAATAACACACACACACATTGAACATGTCCTTCATTACACGCGCTGTATTTGTTATCATGTAAATGTTCTGCGAAATGTGTCGCTTTGCAACATGACACAACAGGGTTTATGACCGATGTGGTCATAGTTTTACCGGTTTGTCCGTGTAAACCTGCGGGAGGTCAGAGTGTCTCTCAGAGTGTCCCTCTGTTGACATTATTGGGTTGGATTCCTGTCTAGGGGCGCCACCGTTATCTGTACAGCTGTGTTTGTAGTAGGGACCATAAAGCCAATCGCTGGGGCAACCAGGGTCAGAGATGCCAGAGGAACCGAGTAAGTCAAAACATAATAAGGGTGAAACACTGAGCACCAGGGAGAATGGGCAGAGTTGTGAGGCCTTAACAGGGAGAACACATCAATGGTGGAGACCTGACAATTTTCCTTGATCAAGTTTTAATAAACCTTCTGTGTAAGACATCAACAGCTCCGGGGCCTCTTCCTTCCTATTAACTGAGTTAACTTGTGTATCAGAAAATTCCACAACAGGCAATATGGTCATTTCATATCTTGATAACAATATATATCACGATGAAGCATGTTTTCTGGTAATTCACCTGCCGCCATGTTTCTACAGTAGCCCAGAACGGACAAACCAAACACTGGCTCTAGATAGGGACATTCGCATTTTCGCATTGGGCACCGTAGTTCTCCTACACGCTTGGCTAATAATAAAAATAAGTGTGTTTTCTTTAGTGAATAATCACCTGAAAATATGAATTGTTTTATTTTTGTTACCTTACATCCGTTTATATCTACATACGGAGTCGTCTGCCGTGTTTCTACTGTAACCCCTAACGGACAAACCAAACACTGGCTCTAGAGAGGGACATTCGCATTTTCGCGTCGGCCACCGTAGTTCTCCTACTCGCTTGGCACACGGGAGAAGTTTCAGTTGGTTGCAATCTGCAAAAAAAAAAGAAGAATAATGGGGTGCTCATTTGCTAATATGTCCAGAAAACATATTTTCTCAATCAGTTACTTAATATGAGCTATGTGGTTCGACATGAAAACACTATTTTCTGCCAAATTTAGAACCGTTTCTGTTAATTCAAATGAAGGATTTCTGTGTTTTGGCTCTTGCTTTTCAAGTTCAGCAACATTTGAATAGAAATGTGATGACAGTTGTAGGGTTGTCTGCTTGTTTTGCCAGAACTGTCAATCAAATCTGTACAAACTACACAGTCCTACTGAAACAGAGTTTTTGACTGTTAAATTAAGGATGCTTTTTTAACTTTGATTGTTTGAATATTTGATATTATACAGAATAACTCAAAACTAAGTTGTCAGGGGCTTTAAGCCTGACAACCTGATATGGTGATGTAGTGTATCGAGGCTCATGGTTCAGTGACCTGGAGTCTTTCTGCTACAGTATACAAACATATTTTCCATCTTAATGCCTAAAAGGAACATTTTGCTCTATCTACTGCAAATGTGCTTATGTAAGGGTATCTTACCTGCATCAGTGATGCCACCCCCTGTCCCTTACAGCATGATTTGAAAAGTGTTTTGAAAGCAGTTTCTCTGACCCATATATGGAATCTGACAGGAAACACTCCTTCCTTCCCAAAGGTCACATGCTGTTGTTTGAATCTTCTGACTGTAATTCGATCAACTAAATGCTGACTTAAAGTTGAAATATGTGTTGACCTTATCAGTAACAAGCCAAACTCTACCATGTAAAGAAACTGAAAAATAACTTTTTTGCACACAGAGGTGGGAGGTGATATGAAGAAGCCCCTGCAGAGCCTGTGGGACTCCCCCCGTCCATATCATTCTTTGTTCTGTGAAACAAAAATCTATCCTATCTTTAAAAACTGTGAATGTCCCACAACCCCTAGACTTGAGATGCTGAATTATCACACCTTTAACAGTCACCTCAGGTCAAATACATGGACGCAGTACATAGCACTGATTACTAGGGCTGTGAAATTAATTTTAATCACAATTTTGGCTTCCAACGATTATGAAAACAAGATAATCGAGATAAACAATTATTTTGCCTTGTGTAATAGACACTTTCCTCTATATTCTCCAAGGGGCTCTTTTTATCGAGTTCATCTGAAAAGCACCAAATACAGATGCATCAGACCACCAGCGTGCCGACCTCCTTCCAGATGTTATCCAACTGCAGAATGGTCAACTGCGCAAATTTTGAAGTTGTCTCCCAAAGTCAGATGGACATACAAAATAAAACCTATTACTTGAATGTAGCATATACCTTCAAGATGCTTTCAGATGTTGTCCCAAATGCCAACTCCCAACTCGTCAAATACCGACACTTGGTCAGTGGCCCTACGCTCAAACTATGACGCTCTAGATACTCCTCTAGCGTCAGTTTTGGACGCTGTGTCAATTTCCGCTTGATACATGTATACCGTCTCTTTTCAAAATAAAGTTCCAACGTAGGTTTACTTAGTTTTTTGGTTTACTTGGTTAGCTTTAGGCAACAAAACTAATTGGTTAGTCTTAGAAAAAGATTGTGGTTTGGGTTAACATATGTATTGGTGCCTTCAAATGAAACTCGTGAGCTTGTGTTTACAACATGGGAAGTCGTGTACTCAACATGCTTGGCGTTCAAGTGTTTAAGTCGTGAGAACACCGTCTAGAAGCCACAGAGGCTAACAATTTAGCAAGCTAGCAAGTGGGTAACATAATGCAGTAAATGCAAAGGTATAATGACAGAGGAGAAAGATAAGGCCGTTTGGAAATATCAACATTTTCCTCAGACAGATTATAAAGTTACGAAAAAAATCATTTGGGCCCAGCTCGTAAACACGACCCCATTTGAAGGCTCCTCCAGTTTGTTATGTGAGAACAGGTTGCAAATGCAGTAAAATATACCCTGACTCTTCTAATGAGTCCATATTGAGTGCCTATGGTATAATGGAACTTCAAACCAGGCAATGTTATTCCTGCAGATAAAGACTTTCTCATAAGAGACATTCTGCCCAGGGATTTCCAGTGACTAAGCCATTTCTTCAACGGAAGGAAGGCAAACAGCAAGTGAAAGTAATGCTTTCGGAAATATTGCAAGGGATAATTTGATTCCCAAGGAAAGAACCATTCATCAAATGAAAATGTTCCACTTCATAACACGGATGTCCTTGTCTCTGTGCCTTGGACATCTTGCCAAATCCTCTCATCAAAGAAAAGGACGTTAGTGTGAACAAGTGTGAACAAGTGTGTAAATGTATTGTTTTTCCACGAGACTTTTTCCATCGATTCATGAATAAGGCCCTAGAACTGTATTAGTTTTGCCACCACATGATATAAAAAAGGCATGTTTTTGTAGGAGGTCTGGCTGAACCTCTGGCTCAGATGAATGTTGCCAGGAAAGGCAATCAAATTTGTCCCTTGAATTGAATTATGAAACATGACTGGAGTAACTGGCTGTTTCAAGGCCTGTTAGCACTTGACTGAAGAGGAGAGCCCCTGCACAGATTTTGTACTCCTGCGTTTGTGTGTCCAAATCTGCTGGGCCGATGTGGGCCGCGTGAAGCCACCCAGACAAAGACGCATCATTACCTGTTCTGTCGGCTCAGAAATGAGACTGAGCCATTCGTGTGGAAACACAGCGTATTAATGGCAATTTGTTCACCTGCCATAAGCACCAGGCAGTTAACACAGGAAGTCAGCTGACCTGTGTGGTGGGAGATCTACTGTCATGAAGGGGATGTTTATGTGTCACAGTGGAAAGACAGACCAGTGATATTGGTAGCTATACTGTGTTCCAACTTCACTCCCACGGTAGATCAAAAGTAGAGGAAATGGACGACGGTGGAGAGACTGTAGGCGAGAAATACACACACAGACGTGGGGGTCGTATAAAGCTGATCAGATGGGCAACCTGATGGATTGTGGTATAAGTGGAAAAATAAATGATTTTGTGACGTACGGTAGCACACCACAGACTGTCCCAAATACACAAGAAGAGAAAAAAATCAACTCCTTACTCCTACTTATATGTTCTTGTCTCGGAATGTGCTTTGATCTTCTTCACAAGAAGTGGTTGTTAATTTTGAATGCAGCAAAATTTAAATGTCATCTGAGGTGTAATCAAATCACTCAGGTCTATAAGGTCATAAATTATAATGTTAATTATAGAGTAAAGCAGCAAAGGTTGAGCATCATAACCTAAAGAGTTTCTTTTCTACTATAGATGCTAAAGATTCCACTCACAACTTTTCACAAGAACTGTCGTGTCTTCCTCATGAATCATTAATATCCACTCACCGATCAACTTTGGTACACACATATAAGGTGAGCTTAGGTAGTCTATTTCAGAAGTTTGTGTACATAGCCACAAATTTCACATTTCTTTCTGTGATAGTCAGCACAAAATCAATTTGTATGTAATTCATGTAATTGTGAACTGGGAAGTATAGAGAGCGGCAAATGCCGCGTAGGGAGGAGGTCAGGTGGATGGGTGGGTCAAAAGACACAGGACTCTCACCCGGGAGACCAGTGTTTTGACCACAAGTCAGAGTTGAATTATTTGTCACGTAACTTCCTACTTAAGTTACGACACTTCCAGAGTTATTTTAAGCCAAACCACAATCTTTTCCTAAACCTAACTTAGTTGTTTTTGTCAAGTAACTTCCGTACTTAAGTTATGTCACTTCCAGTGTTATTTCAACTCAAACTGGGATCTGTTCCTACACCTAACTAAGTAGTTTTTGTTGCCTAAGCCTAACCAAGTCAATCTATTCCTAACTAAATAGTTTTATTTTGAAAACACTGGAGCGGAAATTGACACGTGTGTCACATGTTGCTGGACACTTGTATGAAAGCTCACTAAAAATACGTTGTTGAATGTCGTGCTGAGCATCACAATAAAAGGGAAAATCGTATCAAAGTACACAAATCAAATAGATTAGATTTTTTGTCCGTTTCATGAGTGTCCCATGTAAAACCATACGTCAGAGTTCATTCATTTGTCATGTAACTTCCGTACTTAAGTTATGACACTTCCGGAGTTACTTTAACCCATACCGTATCTTTTCTTAAACCTTATTAAGTCGTTTTTGTCAAGTGACTTAGGTACATAAGTTTCGACACTTCCGGTGTTATCTCAACTCAAACCTGGATCTTTTCCTACACCTAACTAAGTAGTTTTGTTGCCTAAGCCTAACCAAGTCGATCTATTCCTAAACCTAACTGAGTAGTTTTATTTTGAAAACACTGGAGTGGAAATTGACACGTGTGTCACATGTTGCTGGACACTTGTAGGAAAGCTCACTAAAAATACGTTGTTGAAAGTTGTGCTGAGCATCACAAAAAAAGGGAAAATCGTATCAAAGTACACAAATCAAATAGATTAGATTTTGTGTCCGTTTCATGAGTGTCCCATGTAAAACCATACGTCAGAGTTGATTTATTTGTCACGTAACTTACGTACTTAAGTTATGACACTTCCGGGGTTATTTTAACCCAAAGCGGCATCTTTTCCTAAACCTAATTTAAGTAGTTTTTGTCAAGTAACTTCCGTACTTAAGTTACGCCACTTCCAGTATTTTTTCAACTCAAAATCGCAATCTTTTCCTACACCTAACTAAGTAGTTTTGTTGCCTAAGCCTAACCAAGTCGATATATTCCTAAACCTAACTGAGTGGTCTTATTTTGAAAACACTGGAGTGGAAATTGACACGTGTGTCACATTTTGCTGGACACTTGTAGGAGAATGCACTTAAAATACGTTGTTGAAAGTCGTGCTGAGTGCCTATTTGCCAGCCTATAGAGCCCTATTGTGAACCCGCAAATATTGAGTAGCTTAAAGTTTTGTGTTAGAAATGTACAGTATGGGTCCCCGGCATTTAGAAACTGCCAGATGCTACCTTGCATATGTTGAGCAATTGGCACAATTATCATAATTAACATTTTGATGTCTTAATAGGACACTGAATCGATTGGTTGGGACAGATGGATAACTTATGTATTTGAAATAATTAAAATAACTTCAACTCGGTTATAAAATGTAGGATATTGGTGAATACAATTACCCATATGATGCAGAACACGTATGTTTTAATTCACAAGTACCATACCAAACTAGAATAATATGACTTTGGCTAAATAATATCCTCAAAAAAAATAGGAAGGGAGTGAAACCAACCCATGCTACAAATTAGAAAACAAGAAGATTTAGAAGGATATGTCGGGAAGGAAAGTTACATATTTTCATAACCTGAAATGGCAACAAGACGGATACTGTAAACCGTCCATCAAAACAAATCTGAATGCAAGGCATGCAAAAACTAAAACACTTCCTTTTGAAGTTGTCTTACTGGTATTTAGTGCACCTCCGCAGGCAGCCCACATCTGGCCTCACCCATAAAGGAAATTTCCTCCAAAGCTAATGACTGTAGTAGTGTGGTATTTGAGACGGAACTCAAGACAGATAATCTGGAGTTCACATATTTGTCGGTTCTGTCGTATTTCGGTCTAGCGTTCTTGAAGTTTGGATTCTCAGGAAATGAAAGTCTTGACAAAACATCCTCACACCTATACAGCAAAATAGATAATTTGCCCGTGTCAAAATGAGCCTAAAGCCTTTTCCAAAACAATCTGCAACCTTTTATAGCAAAAATATGGTGAAGTTTAGGTAGGAAAAAGTTCTGGATTGAGGTTAAGCTTTTGTGTTTGTGAGAGCGGAACCACACACTTTGGGGTCAAGCTTTGCTTGACCAAATCAAATACATTTGTGGAACATCTCTGCTTTACGGAGCAGCAGCATACACAAATAAAACTGAAAATAATAAAGTACAAACACATTGCAATGAAATTATCTAAAGCGAAAGTGAGCTAAAGGACATCTGATGGAAAAAATACTGGAAACCGTAAGTGAACGTTTCAAGTCTGAATCATTGCAATTTGTCCTTCCTGGGAAGTTTTGAAAGTTCACAATCTGATAAGGCCGGTGTTTTGAGTCTGATGACAGGCCTTCACCTACTAAACATGACCACACTTTTAACTTTACCACAAATATCAGCGAACAGAGGTGGGAGACAGGGTTGATGTGGCGAGGCGGTGTGATATTCCATATGACTATTTTTGAACACCTCTGATGTTGTAATTAAACAAACTGCCGGAGACGGAAAAAAAAGCCTACACCCTGAGTCTGAACTTGTATACTGAGGTATCAGGTTTTGGTAATGTACTGTTTAAGGTGAAGAGATAAATGACTTCTGACTTTGTGTTGTGAGCATATCGGTTTTGTCCACACTTTTTTTTATTATAGACTATTACTTATTTGCAATTTCTAACAAAGCAAAGTTGAACTTGAACTTAAGATACGATAGCTCCAGTGCGATGTAGAACGGTTGCTCTGACAACCTCTCCAGAGTAGTGTTTCAATGCCTCTTCCTTCTCTGAAGACATAAAAAGTTTGGCATAGGCCTGGCATTCCTCTCAAACGGAACTCACACTTCCACCACTGAGACTTAGCAGCTGGTGTATGCACAAGTTACTGCAAACCTCTGCAGAGTATGGCAGGGAGCTCCCAGCCAGTCAGGACACTTGCCACACACTTGATAGTCCATGGGCCCTATCTTACACTCGGCACACAGCGCAGCACACTTGCCATTGCTAGTTTCAGACTGACGGACGCAGTAGTCATTTTCATGCCCAGCGCCCACGTTGTGTACCCTAACCTTCTCCTCATCATCACTCTGTGTGTGCGTAATAGCCTACAGTTTTCAGAGACTAAATACAAACGCTTTGCCCTTTACGCCTTACTTTGCGCCCAGATTGTGCACCGTTTACCTAGCAATCATGGAGTAGGACACACCCTAAATGCACTTGTTCCATGCACCTTAGACCATGCACTCTAGATTGTTTAAATAGAGCCCAATGTCTCTTGCCACACAGCACACATACCGTTCATCCTGCTGCCATCTGACGAAGGTGTTGTAGTGAGAGTTTCTATCTCTTGGCCATCAGGCTCTTTAAAGGGATAGTTCGGATTTTTTGAAGTGGGGTTGTATGAGGTACTTATTCATAGTCAGTGCATTACCTACAGTAGATGGCGGTCGGCATGCCCTCAGTTGGAGAAACAGACAAGGCTCTCAGCACGGGAGCAAAGCAATGTACTGCTGTGGACGGGGGCAGCAGCTTAACCTATTTTAGCCACCTCTAAAAGGTTTACCTAAAAAAACACTCTCAGTTTAAGTGTACGCTGTATTTAGAATATTTTCACAGTCTTACCTTGCTGTTAGACGTCCCTTTCTGACGGGGAACTGGAGCTATTATATCCATCTATGCTCTCTTCAAAGCCACCAGACTCCTTTTACAAAAAGAGTAATTTTACCTCGCAGAACATGGGAGTTGCTGGTCTACCGTTGCCTAGGTCACTTAGTTTGTTTGTGTTACGTGCAACTGTATTGTTTTAAAAGGTCAGTTTGGATTCACCAGAGTCATACGCACGCGGTAAATCAACATACCACATGTAATTACTGTTATTAAACTGTGCTATTGATGATGTGCAATTAGTTTTCTGCAATATTAGTACTCATACACTCTCTCTCAGTTTAAGTATACGCTGTATTTAGAATATTTTCAGTCTTACCTTGCTGTTAGACGTCCCTTTCCGACGGGGAACTGGAGCTATTATATCCATCTATGTTCTCTTCCAAGCCACCAGACTCCTTTTACAAAAACAGTAATTTTACCTCGCAGAACATGGGAGTTGCTGGTCTACCGCTGCCTAGGTCAGTTAGTTTGTTTGTGTTACGTGCAACTGTATTGTTTTAAAAGGTCAGTTTGGACTCACCAAAGTCATACGCACGCGGTAAATCAACATACCACATGTAATTACTGTTATTAAACTGTGCTATTGATGATGTGCAATTAGTTTTCTGCAATATTAGTACTCATACACTCTCTCTCAGTTTAAGTATACGCTGTATTTAGAATATTTTCACAGTCTTACCTTGCTGTTAGACGTCCCTTTCCGACGGGGAACTGGAGCTATTATATCCATCTATGTTCTCTTCCAAGCCACCAGACTCCTTTTACAAAAACAGTAATTTTACCTTGCAGAACACGGGAGTTGCTGGTCTACCGCTGCCTCGGTCGGTTAGTTTGTTTGTGTTATGGTGCAACTGTATTGTTTTTTTAAAAGGTTAGTTTGGATTCACCAGAGTCATACGCACGCGGTACATCAACATACCACATGTAATTACTGTTATTAAACTGTGCTATTGATGATGTGCAATTAGTTTTCTGCAATATTAGTACTCATACACTCTCTCTCAGTTTAAGTATACGCTGTATTTAGAATATTTTCACAGTCTTACCTTGCTGTTAGACGTCCCTTTCCGACGGGGAACTGGAGCTATTATATCCATCTATGTTCTCTTCCAAGCCACCAGACTCCTTTTACAAAAACAGTAATTTTACCTTGCAGAACACGGGAGTTGCTGGTCTACCGCTGCCTCAGTCGGTTAGTTTGTTTGTGTTATGATGCAACTGTATTGTTTTAAAAGGTCAGTTTGGACTCACCAAAGTCATACGCACGCGGTAAATCAACATACCACATGTAATTACTGTTATTAAACTGTGCTATTGATGATGTGCAATTAGTTTCCTGCATTATTAGTACTCAAACATATCTTTGGATGTTTTTTTACTTTTATAATCAGTGCTTTTATGAGAGGCGTTTTACATTTTCTACATTAATTCTTATATATATATATATATATATATATATACTTACTTACTTAATGTTGTCTTTACTGTTTACTGGGGCTTTTTGTTTATTGCTAGAAATTGCTTGAGTCGTCGTGTCCCAAGAATTTAGCTTTTTGAAAGTCTGTAATTACAAAACATGAGTGGCTGCATCACTTCCAAATAACCATGACATACTCATTTAAGAAATGATCAGTATTATTAAAGGCAGGGTTGGCAGGATTTTAAGGGACATTTTTTATTATAATAGTTGAAATTGTCATTACATCCTGACAGCAATCAATAAAACAAATGCTCTGACAAAAAAAAAAAAAGATCTGTTAGTGGTGGGAAAAAACAGCCGCCGCGAGCCGAAACGAAAAAGTAGAAAACGTCGGAGGGTCTGCGTGGATACGATCTGCACTCTCACATGTTAAATCCAACGTGGTAAACACTACACATCCAGTAATGAAATGTTTATGTTCCTAATAGGGGTGGAACGGTTCACAAAATTCACGGTTCGGTTCATATCACGGTTTGGTTCATATCACGGTTTTGGGGTCACGGATTTCGGTTCAGTTCGGTATGGTACGTGTTCTTATTTCAACATGCTTTTCATTTATTTGGCAAAAATAAGTTAACAAATATTTGCCTTAACAAAAGTGTGGCTTACATAAGGAACCTAAACACTTCTTCATTGTCAAATCTTAATTGAGAGAATAGGTCTTCTACAGTAATTAGTGCAAACAAAAAATGCAGCTTTGTTATTTTCGTATAAATATGATGTAATTATAGGCTAAAAGCCATCAACATAAATTGAAGCATAAGCTCAACCAGAACTATAATAATAAAAAAAGAACAGTATAACATATGTCTCAATTCCCTGATTATCAGCTCCTAATTGAAAGATTAGTTTTTCCACTCAAAAAGTGCAGTATTTGGAGGAATACGGTTGGATTTCTGTGTATAGCGCGGCTCAAGTAATGTTACGTTAATCATATGCTGTCTTCCAGCGTCCTCCGCGACCGCATAAGGCTGCATATCTTTCACTATAAACCTCCCTGATGCTTAAGTCATGTTTTTTACCCTGTCTGAATCTGCATGTAGAGGCTGTTTAAATGCTGCGGGAGGAGTTGGTTTTTCCTACCCGGAGTATTGCCGCTAGCATAAACCACACTTGTTGCACAGTGCTTACACAGTCGCCATTTTATCCACCTTTTTTTCCCGTCATTTTCATAGTTAACACTAAATCCGTAATGCTCCCATACAGCAGAGCGAAACGATGCCGGCGGATCCTCTAACTGTACTTTATCGTGTCCACTCGCCATTTCCTTAACTGACAGACAGCCGCACTCGCCACTTCATCCGTGTAGAGGGCTGGGTCACGCTTCATCAACACATGCGCAATAAAATCTGGTCTGCACTCGCCAAAATTGAAACAATAGCAACGCATGACCGCAGCTTCAGTTACAGTGCGCATGTGTTAAACCCTATACCCCAAGACCCATGTCCGCCCGTGTCCCAGCCTCATTCAATAGGCCTTGATTTCTAACTCTACATGAAAAAAATACACAATCGGCCTCATAACTTATTTCAAATGAACCGAACAATTCATACACGTCCCGAACCGTGACTAGCGAACCGAATGGTTCGGATTTTTTACCTTAACCGTTCCATCTCTAGTTCCTAAGGATAATAGTGGGGGTAGTGGCTTTGGAGGAAGGCTTGAAGCGGCTTGGCGACTTTCATGCTACATTTAGGAACTAGTGCTGCTAGCTATTTTGATTAGAAAAGAGTTGTCAACACTGAGCTTGTTTTTTTCTAGTGTATTCTAGCTAGTTTCTCTCTCCCACTCTCTTTTCATGTCCCCGCAGCCTGAATAGTATCATCTATTCAAGATATGTAAACTACCACAATGTGTGTGTGTGGGTGGATTGTAATGTGTATGTGGGTGGATTGGGCGGGGCATTTACCACTTCACAATTCAATAGAAGTCTGTTTACGTCAGGGAGATAATGTTTCTATTTATAGTTTCAACTTATTCGGTGTGTCATGTAACGGAGGATGTTTTTACTAGTTCTACTGTGTAATGATTTTACATTTCAATACAATAAATGGATGAATATAAAAACAAGGGAAGAATGATGGATAAATTAAACATCCACTCTTCATATAGACCTATGTCATAGCACTTGTAAAAGAAGGGTGCAGCTAATAACATTAACAATGGATTAATGCTGCGTTTGCATGGCAGTTTCTGTTATACCTGTTTTTCCTTCTGTTTCAAGCCCAATTATGGACAACCAATCAGCTTGCTTGACACTAAGGTCCGTTCGCATGAGAATTAAGTGAGACGTTTGCGTGCATCTTCCTCATGTTAACATAATTGCATGGAACAGAGCCATCATTAATGTCATTATTTCAGAATATCTGAACAGTCATCTTTCTTCTTACGTTCCTCCTACTTCTTTTTCAGTTGAAGAAGAAGCAAATGGAGTATGGTAGTTAGCTTGGAAAACTATTAAAAAAATTGAAAATACATATCCAATTTTTTTATTTCCACTGTACATTTACTAGATATTCTCGGAGCTACTAACTCTCCTGCAGTGTGTAGTGTGCGCGCATGCACGTGTAGAATGGTGGAGCGAGAGAGCGAGAACGAGCGCGGTGTGTGAGTGAATGAATGAAGGCAGGCAGAGGAGCAGAGGAGCAGAATACAGCAGAGATTCCGGCCCTGGAGGCCAAAGCTACGGTCTCCCCCGTGTCCTCCGACCGCGGCCAACACTGTTTAGCGAGACGGGCTTCACTAGATATAACTTTGCGGTTTTGGTGCGTCCGTTTAGTTTGTGTTGGAGTCTTGTCTGAGCAGCTTAGCCACACGCGAGAGCGCATGGGACACCGACCCGGATTGATTTATACGTGTAAGAAGTTACAAACAGTCCCTTTTAAAAATAATGATTTAATTTTTTTCTGGTTTGCATGTGCCTGTTTTACTTCCTTGATTCATTACCTCATAACCTTTATGTGAAGTAACTGTTGATGCAACCTTTCTTGTTTACTGTATTAGTAATTTTCCCCGCCTCAGGGCCAGTTTTCTTTCTCAGTCTCAACCTTGAGTAGAAACATATAGCACTCAACGGACTTTTTAAAAGTCCCTTGGGCGTATTAAAAACATTGTGATCTGTGTTTGGTTTTGGTTGGATGAGGCAATACTGCTATGGGTGGAATGCTTGGGGCAGGAGAACTGGAGGCGTTACTACAAACGTTGCATCCTCATGGTAACTTTCACTTCCTCTTTGAACAAAAGAGATTTACTTCTGGCCAAAACAGTGTGGGCGTGTAAGGTCTGTTATGCTGAAACAGGTAACTGCTTGATATCTGAGAGCAGGTCAGCTTTTCAGCTTATTATTATTATTATTGCAATTTAAATATCTTATTATTACCACACACTGTTGCGGCTGGTTAAAATGAAAAAAATCTAAATCTGTACGCTTTTCTTTTGCTAATTAAGATGAAAAGACAAAAAAATCACCCAATTTGCATATTTTTTTATATTGGACCAAGAGTATTGAATTGCGGCAAATCTTGTTGTTAACATCAACCTTGCAAGCTTTCCAATAATCAAAGAACCATAAAACATAACAGTATGTTTTATTTGTGGAGAAGATATCTGTGTCTTTATGTTGAGTGGGAGTCCAATACGGGTCAACTTTGAGGGTCCCCTGTCTCCTGAATAGTTGGTTATTCTGGGAATCAGCCAGAGCTCATCCAACCTTTACCATTTTATTTGGAGTTCTTTTGGTTATGAACTAAGTTTATGGGCTGGACAAAATAATAGAAACACCAATTTGCACCGATTTTGATAACATACTATACTGTGACTTTTTCATAACATACTATGACTTTTTAATAACATTTTTTATAACAAATTATACTATGACTTTTTTAATGACATTTTTTATAACATACAATACTATGACTTTTTAAAATAACATGCTATATTATGACTGTAACTTTTAAAGATACCCACTTGATTTGTCAAACTCTGACTGGCTGATGCCTCAAATCAGTTTAAGATTAACTTTATAATGCAGGTTTACATAGAATAAGGAGGACTGTGGATTTTGTTGAATTGATTTAGGAGGGGATCATTTTGCAGCTAGTATGGACAGGAGGAACAATTACAGCAACCAGTAGCTCTTTCGATCTACATATGGGGCATTATAATAAGATACACTTTGTTTTTGTGCTACAAATAAGCGGTAGAAAAGCTGCTCGAGTTGCTACTTATGCTGACGCAATTGATTTATTATCTGGGTCATCGTAGCCAATCCTTTCCTGTTGAACACCTGAGGGCTGGGTGTGTCGGTGGAAGAGTTGTGAGCGAGCTACCTGTATCTGTGTATTTGCAGTGTATTGTGTTTGTATGTGTTTCATAATTATGTATTTGTGTGTATAGAACCCCCTTTGAAAAATTAGATGCTAAATCTCAAGGGGCTATCCTTTCAATAAATTAAAATACTTGCGAAAAATATGTGAACCTATCCTTTAAACTCCCACTAAAACAATACAAAATTTGACAGAAACCACATCACAAAGTTACAAGCTTAATAGTCAACTTTATTTAGTGCATGGCAAAAATCACAAATTAGTTTCAGAGGGTAGTAGAATCTGTTGATTTACCAATATGACATCCCAATATTCAAATGAGAGATCACTGCAGTATGCTTCATCCACCTGCCAGTGAACTCACAACATAAGCAAATTAAAAACAGAGCAAGCTTTAATCTGCACTCAAGAATTTCATCATTCACCCAAAGCAAAGTGGACAGAGGTCTTCAGGAGTCTTACAGTGTTAAAGCCTTCCACCTCTGTAAATAATACAACTTTTAATATGACAGTGAGTTGGAAATGAAACATGCGGTTCTCGCCTGGTTGGTCATCCTCACAGGTAAAAGTATTCAATCAGAGAGATGGAAATGACTAACAAGAAACTCTTTTTTGCCTGTGAAAGTGTAATTAACACTTGGGTGGAAAGAAAGTACAGTACATTATGAGTTGCCATTGAAGTTATGAGACATCCTTGATCAATTTCTTGTCAAAATATTTCTAATTAAACAGGTAGCTCCACCTTATGGGACTTTCTATTTTAATTTAGAGTAGCAATCATGAACATGGGCATTTCCATTGGCACTCATACACAATAAGTTAAATTATAAGAAATTGCACAACATGTAGAGCAACACATTTTGACATACAGTAACATATCACATATAAACATGAAGCCCTGACAGCAGTTTGTGTTGCGTAAATGCACACAGGCTGATTTCAGCCTGGTCAGAGTTTATAGACAAGGAACTGGCAGCTGTCTGGGTAGGTAGACTCAAAGTAAATGCTTATTCTGCTGCCACTGATCAGTTTGACCTTATCTAAAAAGAAGATCTCTCCCTCGCTGGTCTTCATTGGGATGGTTCTTTTAATCTTCCGCGTTTGCATCATGAAAGTAACCTCTTCGCGGGTGACGTTCTTCACTGCTCCGTAGATTAAGTAGGTTCCCGTTTTATTCACAGTTAAGATGTCATACCTTCCCTCTTCATCACTCTCTATGGAGGAAAAAATAAATATTTTCCATCAGCACACTGATACATGTAAATAGGAATGTTGGAAGCAATGGAAATATAAGTGATGCTTACTTTTTAGTTTACAGGTTAAGTTGAATTTTGCTGCATCATTCAGTGGATGGGAATCCTGTAGACAGAGAGATTGATTATAGACTGATATGAATGCATACATAGCGATAATACATGAGTGATAATATTTTGTTAAAGAACTTTCAATCAATGCTATGAGGTGTTTCTCACCTGGTTGCACGATGGCGTGGTGAACATGAAAAAATGGTGGATATAGACCGCCACCAGAGCCACAATGACCAATCCCATCACTGTTGCCAAAGCAACCACACACTTGAAGCAGCCCCGGCGGTCTTCAGGTGAACCTCTGGGTCGGTGAACAGCTTCCAAACAGTCCTTTTCCATCCTGACCTCCACCAGTGCTTCCTTCTGCTCTGCTTGTCTCTCCATATTGCAGACTGTGATACTTGTTCTGGATTGACTCTGCTCCTTATTTTATAGTCCATCTTCCCACACACCAAGAGAGAAAGTGGGAATCCCAAGATCCGTTAACTCCCTCCCCTGTGTAATAAAAAGCAAACAGAAAGAGCAGAGGGAATCCCTCCACACCTACGCAACACAACTGGCTTAATAATTAAACTGAATCCAGTGAGCTGAGTCTCTGCCAGAATTGAACATGTTTTTTAACTTGAATATAAGATGTAGTCATACCTATGGTTGTGTAATGAGTGCGTGTTTCAAAGTAAAGTAAAAAAGTAAAACTTGCAATAAATCTGTTTTTGTCAGTCAGTCAGTGTCCTGGCATGTACAGGATTACTCTACGCCCTCGCTTTTCGCCATTCATGAGAATTCTCACACCTCAAATGATGACTCTGTATTTTCCCATCTGCTGTGCATGCACAGACAGGCACAGATCTATTTCTGCTCCTGTATTTCCTCCAAGAACTATTTTTGTTTCTGTTAAAGCAGTTCGATTATCAAGCATGAATGAACACCTGAAGCCACTGCATTGTCATCTCTGGTGTGTGCAGGTTTTTCATTCTTCCTACATGAAAGAAAGTGTGTTATATGCAGTATTATCAACCTGGCAGGAAAGAGGCTGCAAAATAGCTTTATAATAAGACTTGGCGAGTGCACACGGTGCTTTCACCTGCCAAGCTTTAATTGTGCAACTTGTTGCACTCACTCAAGTGCAAGGGCGGCAAACCACAGATCTTGACTGAAACGCGGCTGTACAAAGAGACATGAAAGTGCCATTTCAAGCAACCTCTCTCTCTCTCTGTGTGTTTCAGTCTACCGGTTTACCGTGACCGTCTAGCAGGAAATTCCTCCACGAAACTGCCAACTGTTGCATCACTGTTATTGTCCCTCCCACGCTTACAGTATTGAGCAGGCAAACAGCCCTTGCATCATCGTTGTTGTTCTATATCCGTATTGGCTTCGGTCCCATCAGGTCTGACGACACATTCAGACTTGAGTGGACACATACAAACCAGATAAAAACTACTTATATGTCTCTTTGCACAGTCCAGTCTTGTGCATTTCTTATCTCATATGTGTGTGTGTTCAGTTTCATTGTCTTCAGAGTGAGAATTTGGTCTGTAGCTAGTTTCACAGTCTATATATTTACATGGAAGTTGTAAAATATCGGCCTCAAGAGAAAGCAGATTCCTACTGTGAATTTATGAGCTGGGTAACACTTTGTTGGACATTAATTGAAACCTAAAATAAGTTAAGGAACTAAAAGTTTCAACAATAAAATCTAGATCTCTTTTAAGAAGTTCTCCTCAATTAATGTTTCATAATTGCAGCTTGCGTTATTGGAAATAACGCAGGGCTTGCCATGTGTGTCACTAGTGTTTCACAAAACTTGAACAAACTGTTCTTAATGTTCTTAACTAACGGCAGAGAGTAATTAAAAACAAGGCAGACAATGACAGACAGTTTTATTTATGCCTACTGTCCATTGAATCCCAGAGGTGTGGCATTATGCAGAATTTTTATCATGAAACTTGCTTCTGTAGCCCAAAGGGTAGATACTTAATCCAGACCTCTGTCTAACCACACAGATACTTGATTTATGTTAACATGTACCTTAATATTGAGAGAAGGACATTTTAAATTTAGAACAATGCTTGGGAAACAAAAGAACTCGCTTGGGAGAAAGGCATCAGTGTAATTTTCTGTACAGTAAATATACACCCACGATTAACACAGTTGGTTCTGTCAGGAAAAAAAACAACTATTTTGAATATATCACATCTGAAGACAATACAAACTAATCCACAACTGACCTGCAGGCATAATGTTTATCTGTCTATATATATATCTATAGATCTATATAGATATATAGATCTATAGATCTATATATCTATATAGATCTATAGATATATATATATAAAATTCAATTAGAGCCTCTTGAATATTTAGTAACTATTGTAACTAAAAGGTAGGCATGATTTTTACATGCTGTGCACAGGAATTATTTTATGACACTTTACCTCATCTGGCATGATTCAGAGGCCATTTGTTGGGCAATTAAAGGGAAGCACATGATCAGGAAATTAAAGCACAGCCACACTGGCAATTATTTCCTAATCTCACAAAGAATATCATTGCAGCACTGAGTCATTCTGCGATAATGTAAAATTAGTAAGTATAAAATTTAATACAAATCTCAATAAACAGGCCACATTCAACCACAATCAACAGCAAGCATCCATAATACACATATCAAAGCAGAGATGTACGGTCCCTCCAATGGTCACCGTGCTTTCTTAGGTTCTAGGTGCAACTACAGAATATAATCATCTTTCTTTTTTCTACCTGTAGAGAAACCTGTCAGTCGAAACTTAACCTTGAACCACAATAGAGTTATTACTCAAACCTACAGGGATTTACCCTGAACCACTAATGAAGGTCCCACTCTGATCGCACTAACAGTATCTGCAGGGAGCCTTTTTGTGTTCAAGAGACATCCCTGCGTTGTACTGCACTTCCACGGTTTCACCAACACGCTTTTAATGAAGTTTGAAAGACAGTTGAAGAGATAATGCGTTACACTGTTGACGTACTGGAAACTTTCCAGAGTTTTGACATTCCTCATTCTCTCTCTGAGTCTAAAGGCGGTGATACACCAGGGTCATTTCTTTCATGCGATCATTTCGCACCTCAATATATTTTTTTCAAACTGTTGTTTTTGTCATGAATACTTTTACACAGACTGTGAATATTACGCGGTGAACAGTGAGTTTTCTGAGCTTTTGAACCAAGAACGGGCTTAGTTGCGCCTATATTTATGAAACAGCACGGAGACTCCGTGGTCCGAAACGAGATGCCAAACTGTATTTCTCCTCTCAACCTTGACAAAGGCAGTGCATACCAGATCCACTCTTTTCCATTCTTACCTTTCACAATAAAAGCCCTAGACATATTCGCAAGCGAGTATTTTGCATTTTTATGTTGTTTGTTTGTCAAGCACACGGTATGTAAATGTCTTTAGCCTTACAAGACTGGGCTCATCTAGCTGCCTCCATGCTGCCTGTGATGGTTAGTGGCTGCACACCAGTTTCTACTAACAACACTCAGAGTCTACAGCCATGCTAGTGTAGTCCGTAATTAGGCTCTCTATGGTGCTAACATACAGACACTAAGCAGGTATAATATTTACTGGGTTCACAGTTTTACTTTAGTGTGTTCACATGCTAACATGTGTTTGCTGATTAGCACAAAACACAGAACTACAGGGTTCTAGGATGATGGGAATGTCATTAGTTTTGCAGCTATTTAGTCATGAACCGAAGTATTTGACAAATTGGTGCTTGGCCATAGATTGAATTTAAAGGATCACTAGATTTTTTACAGTTAATCCTGCAAGGAACATGAATGTCCACAAGATCACTCCACCAGCTGACATTTCTCTCAGAACCAAAATTGTCAACCAGCTGCTGATGCTATGGAGATCACCAAAGTCAGTTATGACACATCATCTGGGAACCATACATTTCTGCACAAAATGTTACGCCAATCCACCAAGTAGATGTTGAGATATTCCACTAATAATAAGGGAAATTGTGAAACGTGAAAGTGAGAACTTTGACCTCATGGTAGCACTTGAGAAAATTAGAGGATCGCCAAAGTCGGTAGGATTCGCCCTCTCGGGACCATGAATGTATGTACGAAAATTCATATAAATTCAGCTAATACTTGTTGAGATATTTGAGTCTGGACCGAGCAACCAACCAACATTGCCAAGAGTCCCTAAAAGCACTAGATACAGTACTGTAGCCAGGCCTCCTCGTGTCTGCCACCCACCTTGTTTGAATAAACTCATAAAAATGGGCGTAAAATTAACTCAAAAATCCCGTTCTCCAACCTCTTCCAGTCACCATATAAAAGTCAGAAACAAGTCAAGTGAATAAATTGATAGTTTCCATTTACTCTTTTGCAAGACTCGAGCTGTGCAAAACATTTCCATGGTACGACTAGCACTTGAAAATGCAATACCACTTGCTCAGACAAAACCACAAATACAACCAGCTGTCTGTCTTGAACACCTTTAACTGTTACGTGCTGTCTTGTGCGCTTCCTGAGGTCACAGTGTTCAAAACATTCTGTCAGAGTAGCAGGCCACGGGTTACAAGAGCAGCAGTATCACCATAAAGGCACAGAGTTCAGTACCTGCAAAGTCTATAAATCAGGACTCATAAAAGTGACCTCTCTCAGAGGATACCATAGAGTACATAATCCATGAGGAGATAGGAGTTTCACAAATATAAACACTATAATATATATATTTTTTTAAATGCATTTACAGCTGGTGGATTCAAACATCCCTATCAGAAGGACAGAAAAGCAACTGGAATAAATTTGTCTGAAATCATAGTTACTGTATGTGATGGCCAAAAAAATCATGCTAATACTGATATGTAATATGACATTTATTTTTGAAATATTTCATATCCAACCACTTCTTGCTGTCAGTGATTCTGTAGTTTTTAGCAACCTCTCTAATGGGGTCATCATCTCTGTTTTCGATGTAGCAGATTTTCTTTGATACAACATGTTCAATCTAAGCTCTGCACTAATAGCATCATGTCTCATGTCTGACCTTTTTTGACATACTTTACTCTGACTTTTTTTATAACATAATATACTATGACTTGTTAATGACATTTTATAATAACATACTACACTGACTTTTTTAATGACATTTTTATAACATATTATTTTATGACTTTTTAGATACAATTTTTATAACATACTATGACTTTTTTGTTGAATTTTTTCTGACTTACTATACTATGACT
This sequence comes from Sebastes umbrosus, assembly GCF_015220745.1. Classification (NCBI taxonomy): domain Eukaryota; kingdom Metazoa; phylum Chordata; class Actinopteri; order Perciformes; family Sebastidae; genus Sebastes; species Sebastes umbrosus. The sequence continues at coordinate 23,273,679 of NC_051273.1, read as the reverse complement.
TTTTAATGACATGTTTTATAACATACTATACTATGACTTTTTTGTTGATTTTTTTCTGACTTACTATACTATGACTTTTTAATGACATGTTTTGTGACATACTATACTATGACTTTTTATGAAATTTTTCAATAACATACCACACTGACTTTTTTAATGACATTTTTCAATAACATATCACTGACTTTTTTAACGACATTTTTCGTGACATACTATACAATGACTTTTATGACATTTTTCAATAACATACCACACTGATTTTTTTTACTGACATTTTTCGTGACATATATGTTGACTTTTTTAATGACATTTTTACAGCATACTATAGTATGGCTTTTTATGACTTCATGAATTTTTTTAACATACTATACTATGACTTTTTTATGACATAGTATGATTTTTTTTACATTTTTTGTAACATACTATAATATGAGTTTTTTATGACATGTTTTGTGACATACTATACTATGACTTTTTAATCACAATTTTATAGCATACTATAGTATGAATTTTTAATACTTCATTGAAATTTATAACATACTATGACTTTTATGACGGTATGACTTTTTTGACATTTTTTGTGACATACCGTACTATGACTTTTTTATGACATTTTCTGTGACATACTATAGCCTAAAATCAACACATCTGACAGTCTCAATGAAAACCATTCAAAACTGCAGTTTCATTGTAGTATCAGGTGTTTCTGCGATAAAGCTGCACGCTTCCGATTGTTATTTAACAAGCCTATACACATACTTTCAGCCACGATGATCCAACATCATAAACTCTGACTCGGATCAGTTATTAGGCTGCAACACGCTCAAAGGTCAGCTCCATTGGAAGATACACGGGTGGGAACAAGCATGCATGAGATATGCAACGGAAGGAAGTTGTTTGGAATATACAGAAAATATAATATCTTAATTCTTTTTCAACACCAATGTTAAATGACTTGAAGTTTTCAATTAAGATGTAAATTTGACTTTAATCAGTGTATAAATTAAAGGTGGAGATTTGTAAAAAAAACTGTTCCCACACTAGGAATTCAATACAGACGATCTGGATATAAACCAGGAGTCCTGACCATTAGACCATCTGGGACAACAGGACATACAACATGTCCAAACATGATAAGCAGAATGACAGTCCTGGATCAGGACCATTATTGTACCAGTTTTTTTTATATGTGGACCCTGGTGGGAGCTGTCAGTGTCCGCTTTTCAGACAATAAAATAAACAAACTAATGTAATTTAGGTTAGCTTTAGCAGTGTAAATACAATGACCTGTCCTGCAAATGAAAAAAGGTCATATTATAGTATGTTGAAAAATGTTTGTTGAAAAATTTCTTGCAAAAAAAGTGATAGTATAATATGTCGAAAAATTTCAAGAATATGTCATAGTATAGTATGTCAAAAAATGTCATGAAAAAAAAGTCATAGTAAAGTATGTCAAAGAATTTCATGTAAAAGTCATATTAAAGTATGTCGAAAAAAATCCTGAAAAAAGTCATAGTATTGTATGCCAAAAAAAATTATGAAAAAAACGTCATAGTATAGTATGGCGAACAAAATCATGAAAAAAAAGTCATAGTATGATTGTCGAAAAGTTTCATGAAAAAAAGTCATAGTATAATATGTAGTAAAAACTCATGAAAAAAGTCACAGTATAGTGTGTCGAAAAATTTCATGGAATAAAAGTCATATTATAGTATTACGAAAAAATTTAATGAAAAAAGTCATAGTATAGTATGTCAAAAATTTTCATGAAAAAGTGATAGTATAGCATGTCGAAAAAAATCATGAAAAGAAATTCATAGTATAGTATGTCGAAAAAAAACATGAAATAAAGTCATAGTATGCTATGTCGAAAAATTTCATGTAAAAAAGTTATAGAGTATGTAGTAAAAAATCATGAAAAAAAGTCACAGTATAGTGTGTCGAAAAATTTCATGGAATAAAAGTCACATTATAGTATTATGAAAAAAAAGTCATAGTATAGTATGTCAAAATTTTTCATGAAAAAGTGATAGTATAGTATGTCGAAAAAAATCATGAAAAGAAATTCATAGTATAGTATGTCGAAAAAAAACATGAAATAAAGTCATAGTATACTATGTCGAAAAAAATCATGAAAAAAATCATAGTAGAGTATGTAGTAAAAAATCATATAAAAAAGTCACATTATAGTATGTCGAAAAATTTCATGAAATAAGTCATATTATATAGTATGTCGAAAAATGTCATTAAAAAGGTCATATTTTAGTATGTCGAAAAAAAACATGAAAAAAAAGTCATAGTATAGCATGTTGAAAAATTTCATGAAAAAGTCATAGTATAGTGTGTCGAAGAAAATGACATGAAGACGTAGTGGATTGGGATGTGATCTAAGAAAAACAAACCGTCGCATAACTAGCATACCTACTGCTTGTAGCTGTAACCAAAACCCACAACAAAATAGTTCTCTTCAGTCGTCAGGAGAACAACACGTACTGTTCATATGAAGTATGCAGTTCATGACATTCCTGTGCAAATACCGCATACTCTCAAAAAGCTGTCTGATTTTAGTTCTGATTGATTGAATAGTGTATTGTACTAACAACATTAAAGTTGGTTAATGAGGGCTTTATTTGCAAACGTTCTGAAAAATAAGTCATAACTCGCAGCATTTAATGCAATCTGAACTGGTTTTATTTTATAGTAACACGGTGTCTGTGCACACCTGTTCATATGTGGGTGTTTAAGATAGCTGTGTCCTGACTTGCTTACTTTTACGCTCACCAAAAAAAACAAAAACATCCTTTTTCCTGATACCAAAATAGCAGACAGACCGTACAATGCTTCCTAGAATAATTTTCCACACACGTCTTGAAAAGCCTGCTGTGCCTAAACAGGCTTTCCATTGAAATATTGCTGTTAATGTAGTATTAGAAATGACAAGAGCCAACCCAAACAAAGCCAAGCTGCTGATTCAGATCTTGAAACACAGACGATACCCTCCTTTTATTAAAAACTATAAATAAATACTTTGGAAGTGAGTCTGAAACTGTAACTGTAACCTTAAGCTCTTAAGCCCTCCGGCTGTACACACTGACTGATCTTCCTGTGCCACGTCAGTTCATTGTGTGACGCAAGAGGACTCCTTCTTCAATTCACTTTCACTTTTGGTTAAACGACGTTTAACGTGTCAGGTAATGATGATGAAACAGCTGACTCTCACAGCAGCCAGACAGAGAGAGACAGAGAGAGAGAGAGAGAGAGAGACGACGGGACATTTAAAACAAAGAAGAGAATCTTATTGCCAAATGGAACCTTATTTTATTAAAGTTTCATTCCAAAAGGTGATCAGTGCCAACACGAGGTAGCTACACAGTATTTTCCTGGATTAATTATACAGTGGCAGTTCTCATCATTTCACATGAAACTGGGGGTTACCAATCTTTATCTTTCATTGGGTTTTTGAAAAATCAAAAAGTTCCTCCTTTTGAAGACATGATCTCTGATAAAACATTTTATTTATGATATAGTGGTATCAAAACTAACCAATTTAAACAATAATGATATTGTTTAAAGCTTGCACCAGATGGTAAACCTGCCTATATTATGGTTTGACAAGAGCACAGTACAATGTGCCTTACAGCATACTTAAAAAAGTATTATTCATCATTATTACAGCATGGCTTTTCATTGAAAATATCATAGCTTCACTAATACAGTATATACAAGGAACAGCCAACACTTGGTTCTTGCTTTACAACTATAAGCATAATTAGAAACACATACAAACATTACAAAGAGCACTGTGCGAGTGTGCGTGCAGATACAATCAAAAGAGTGAACTTCCCCTTTGACTCCTCTCTGGTCTTTACCCTGAGATGTCTGCGTGTTAGTGCGATTGTAGCATCAAACCTGTCTGACATGTGTTTAACTCTCCAGGAGCACCAGCTCTACCCGTATTGAGATGAAACAGACAATGTTTGTTAGTATGTCAGTCAAAGAAAAGAAGTAAACATGTCAGTGAGACTGTCGTTGTTGTGGTGAACGCCACCCGTCTGGTAATCCAAGCGAGTTAAACACTGTTTGAGTAAATGTTTGGTAGCCACACAGCACACAGAAAATTTATGAGACCCAGATTGGAGGTTCACAGGAGAATAAATGCATCAATAGCATATACATTCAGTAGGTACCACACAAGTAAAGTAAAGTGATGGTATATTAGCTATATATACAGATCAGCCGTAACATTATGACAGCATGGGCACCCTGACAGGTCTGCGGCTACGCAGCCCCATATGCAACAAACTGCGATGCACTGTGTGTTCTGACACCTTTCTATCGGAACCAGCATTAACTTTTTCAGCAGTTTGAGCTCCAATAGCTCTTCTATTGGATCGGACAACACGGGCCAGCCTTCGCTCCCCACGTGCATCAATGAGCCTCGGGTCTGACCCTGTCGCCGGTTCACCGGTTTTCCTTCCTCGGACAGCTTTTGGTAGGTCCTGACCACTGCAGACCGGGAACATCCCACAAGAGCTGCAGTTCTGGAGATGCTCTGACCCGGTCGTCTAGCCAGCACTATTTGGCCGTTGTCAAAGTCGCTCACATCCTCACGCTGGCCAATTTTTTCTGCTTCCAACACAAAGTTCAAAGTTCAAAATGTTCACTTGCTGCCTAATATATCCCCCCCACTGCCAGCTGCAACGAGATCAATGTTATTCACTTCACCTGTCAGTGGTCTTAATGTTATGGCTGATCAGTGTATATTAAACTAGAAGGCACCTGAGGAGTGCAAAACTGCTTCTTAACCCGTTCTCTGTGTAAACCACTTTAAGATCCCAATGTCAAGGCGACAACAGTTGCTTATTTGTAGAAGGAGTGCTTACAAAACAGGATGGGACATTTGTTAAAAAAGGTGCATCTGTAAAATGCAGTTCAGTATCGCTAAGACTTTTTGATAGCTTCAAGGAGCTACCTTTTTTAAAAGAGACAAGGATCATGACTGTAATCACAAGTATTAGAAACTCTTTTTGATAATTGACAAGCATTTTTTCTTTCTTTTTTTAAAAAAATTATGATATCCTTTGTCTTAACATTAGTCTTTGGGTTTTGGACTATTATTCCGACATAAAAAGCAATTTGAATATGTCATCTTGAGCTCGGGGAATGGCGTTTTTCACTATTATCTGATGCTTTACACACCAGATCATTGATTCACTGAGAAACTAATAAATGAATCGATAGGGAAAGTAATAGTGCAGCCCTACTCAAGATGGTTCAAGAACAGTAGCATGCACAGACGTTTCCTCACACGCGGTATGAATGAAACAAAGCTGCACTGAGGGGGGAAGTTTCCATATAAAAAAAGGCCAGACATACATTGTGTAATAAAGTTTTTCTGAGGAAATAAAAAACGTTTGTGTCTGATATTTAGAGTCCATAAAGCAGTGCTTTAAGGAAACTCAAGTTTGGTTTAATTGCAAGTTTTAATCAATTTGGCACAGGCAGATGAAATGGTCTGGCCACATTTTGGATTTCTGCACAAAAAAAGGGGGTAGTTCCTTGTCTTGGTTTAATTATTTTACCTATTTCCTATCAACAAAATGAGAATTACGAATTGCCACCGAGAAAATCAAGTGATTTTGCTCTTTCCCAGGACCATGCACAAGTTGTTGAGATTTCTTGCTGACAGTCAAACTACCAGAAGCATACAGTAGCTCCCTTGGTCATCAGCCATCAGTGTGAGTCCTGCTTAGTGAGTCTGTTCTCACAGCGGCAGATGAACACAAGTGCCGAGCTCTGTTCCTCGTTCCAGCCAGCTCTGATCTTCATGTCTTTTTCTTCAGAGAGCGTTCGTGTGCCCTCATCAGAAATCACACTGGCTCCCCAGCATATAGCTCAGGGCCACGGTCGCATTATTAATCTTGAACCCGTCTGAGGAGTTCAAGTGCAGACTAACCATCTCCTTTACCCTCAGGTAGGCTGTACATTGGAGCCCCCTGCAGACGTCACGTGAAGCGTTCAGGGGGATAGAGATGACGGGAGTTTCATCTCCCACCACCCGCAGCTGCAGGATCCCGCTGGCATTTTCTCCCAGGCCAGCCTGGTAACACAGGTACATATACAAAACATAGGGTCCATTGCAGCTGACGTAGATCTGGTCTTTATTCTCATTAGCCAGACCCATCGTGTTGTTGCTGTGAACTTCACTGAACTGCAGAGTCCTATTTCCTGAGATGTCTGAAGGGTGAAAGGAGGAGTGTGAGACAGAGAAGAAAATGAGGGGAAAAAAAGGTTGAAACACAGCTTGTTGAGAAACTTCAAATACTTAATTTTTTCTGATATGAGTCAGAAAACAAAGGTATTTTTCTCACCTGAAATTGTATGAAACCGTATGTGTACATTATCTTCAGAAGTCTTCTCTGCTCTTGCTGTTCGACTCTGCGAAGCACAAGCACACTTGTTTGTTTGATACGGTTGTTAAGCGATGTGAAAGTGTGAAAGGAGGCAGGCTGACAGAAACTAGGGAAAGTCTCAGTGTGGGATGATTAATAATGGTAGTGAGAGCAGCGTCGCAGTGATAAACACCACAGCCTAAATGTAGAACAAATGTTACTCATTAAAATGATCATTATACAGCAACTATGCTGATATGTCCATGCAGATTATCAGTCATCCAGGTCATAAGATATCTGGAGAAACTCTCCACACAACACCAAACAGTGACATTTCTGCAGCTCTGCTCTACCAGACTGAAGCAAACTTTTACTGGATTTAAATACGACTCTAGACTTAAGATTAAGACTGAAAACCACCAGCAAAAGTAACTCTTTTGAAGGCGGTTTCCATATGATCATAGCGAAAGGTCCAATGTGGCATCCTGTTTGAATATGAGCTCACTGTACTGCCCCAACCGGTCCATCTCCAATTTAGTGATGCTGCCTAAACAAACGAACAAACCATCTTTCTGCATGACAAAGCTCTCTCACAGGGAAAAGAGCTTCAATGCAAATTTAAACTGTAACATCGACCAACTGTAAGCTTTGCAATACCAAGATTAGTTAAATTGAATACTTAAAGCAAAAAATGGCCCTTATAATTACTTTCCAGTCCTCTTCAGTTGGTCATTTTGAATTTTACCAAAGTAAAGTGAAAGTAAAGTGAATTTCAAAATGCAGGAAATTCTTTTGAGGTCGTAGTCTAATATTAAAAATGAAATCTGTTTATGCAGTCTGCAGCCACAGGATTCCAGTTACTGCATTCACACCGCAGAGGTTTCCTCAAGCACGGTTTCCTCAAGCACAGTTTGAATGAAAGAAAGCTGCACTGAGGGGGAAGTTTCCATATGTACAAAAAAAAGCCAGACATAAAATGTGTCTGAGGAAATCAAACGTTTGTGTCTGATATTTAGAGTCTATGTAGGTGGTTAATACATCCGCTTAAGCAGTGCTTTTAGGACACTCAATAAGTTTGGTCTAATTGCAAGTTTTAAATCAATTTGGTCTGGTCACATTTTGGACTTCTGCACAAAAAAAGGGGGTGCTTGTTAAGGGGTAGTTCCTTATCTTGGTTTAATTATTTTAGCTTTATTACGAATCGCCACCAAGAAAATCATATGATTTTTGCTCTTTCCCCGGATCATGCACAAGTTGTTGAGATTTCTTGCTGATAGTCAAATCTGAAAAAAGAAACGTTTGTGTCTGATATTTAGAGTCCATTTAGGTGGTTATTGCATCCACTAAAGCAGTGGTTTTAGGACAGTTTGGTTTAATTAATTTGGCTCAAGCAGATGAAGAGAAGTGGTCTGGATGCAGTTGTTAAATGATCAAATTTTGAGATAATCTGTGTACTTGAAATAAATGTACACTGACCCAGCAGCATTGATGTATATGAGAGTAATTTACATGAGTTATACACAGTATCAATAGCATGTTGTAAAAAAACAAAAAAAAAGAAGTTTTTACATGTTCATCATGATAAACCAACTGTTGGTTCATCATGATGAACATGTAAAAAGATGCTCGACTCCTCAGTGTAACTCACCTTAACGTCCAGGTAAACGTAGAGCGTGACCACCAGGCTCAAGGTCACCAGCACGTTCTGCACGGCGACGACCACCGCGAGCCACCTCGTGCGCCTCTCCCGGTGGACCAGCACGCGTCCTCCTCCGTCAGCATCCTCCATCATCCTCCTGCGGTCCATCATCATCATCATCAGTAGTGATCAGTGCTCTGAGCGCCTCTGCAGCTCTGCGAGGCTTTTTAAAGGGCGAGTGGGCAGCTGCAAGGAGGGGAGTGACTGTAAAGAAACCGTGTGGGTGGGGGGGTTGCAGCAAGCCCGTGCAACAAACACACACACATATAGGTTATACACACGCGCAAACACGCACACACAAAGCGTGAGAGCGAGGCAGGAGTGAAACCAGCGCACCGGCAGCTGATTGGCTGACAGGCTCACTGCGCTGCTGCACTGCTCAGTGTGATGCTGGCACACAAACAGAGTGGAGTGAAACCTCCCACAGCATCATGTCAGCTTCATGTTCCCATAATATTCATCAGGGGGTGTCAGGGAGAGACGAGTTCAACCACAACTTGTTTCTAGGAAGCCCAAAAGACAAAAGTGGTCATGTGATCATAACTTTTTAAAAAATGTTTCCTGCATTGTAGTATGATGATACCATTACACATCATACTTCAATGAAGGAATATTTTTTATGTATTCAGCCTGAGGTTACTAAGAAGTTTGAGTCAGTATTTTAATGCAGGGAAAATGTAGGCTATACTTTTATTATCACCTTTAAAAGGGGAACACCACCTTATTTAAGAATTCCAATATGTTATTTCCATGACCTATAAAGTTCAATCAATATTTGTGAACATAAGCTGCTCTCTCTCTCTTTCTCAAAGCCAGAAACCAGAGAAGTAAGTTTCAAACCCACAGAATGTTTGTTTTCCCTTTTTTTTTATACTTAAATGAGCTTTATTGTATTTTATCACACGGCTGTGTTGAATACTCGATTCTGATTGGTCAATCACGGCGTTCTGCAGTCTGTAATTTCTTTATAGCAGACCGTTGCTATGTATAGCAGACCTTTGCTTTGTATAGTAGACCGTTGCTGTGGGGGGTAAAAGTCCAGGGTGCCCAAAGATTTTGCAATTTTGGACTTTTTCGACTTCTATTTCGTTTCCGGAGCAGAACTCAGAAACTATTTAAGGGTCCCATATTATGCTCATTTTCAGGTTCATACTTGTATTTTGTGTTTCTACTAGAACATGTTTACATGTTGTAATGTTGAAAAAAAACTTTATTTTCCTCATACTGTCGGCCTGAATATGCCTGTATTTACCCTCCTGTCTGAAACGCTCCGTTTTAGCGCATTTCGACGGAATTATGACAAAATTAAGACAAAATTAAGACAAAATTGCAACAGAATTGTGTTGCTAGGCAACAGCTTGGGTCAATGTGTACTTCCTGTCAGCTGATGACATTCACATACACTGCAACCAGGAATAAACTGGGACACATTTAGAATATTTCACTTTAAATCTGTGTAAAGGGTCTAAATATTGTATATTTGTGACATCACAAATGAACAGAAATCCTGACAGCTTGTTTCAAATGCAGAGTTTCTGAATACGGGCTGTGTGTATTTCCCTGTGGATTGAGCGTTTCGGTACTTTCACAGTATTTATATAGGACTTAAGCCTGCTTTGTAAAAAAGAAACATGAAAATCTCACTTTTTTTATAATATGGGACTTTTAATTTAGGAACTTCAAATTTGGTATGATGGTTGACAGTGTGGTCTAGTTGTGCCTTTTGGGGGTTAGAAGTCCAGGGTGCCCAAAAGTTTTGCAATTTTGCCCAAAAACTGTGATTTTTTTCATCTTCAATTTCGTTTCCGGAGAAGAACTCGAAAACTATTTAACTTAACTTAGTAGAACTCGAACTCTTATCTTCTACCAACTTTATCCTGAGGAAGATGAGCTAATAACAAGCTAGATTGTGCTCAATAGACTAATTCCATTAGTTCCAAAAAGGGCAAAACCTTTGGCCCTACTTTAGTAGTGGTCAAGCAGTGAGCGGGGGGGGTATGTGAGCCATGCTCACTTTTGCCTTGTTTGACTAGTACAAAAGAAAATGGCGATTGTTGTTAGTTGTTATGGTGACAACCACGGATGTATAAAGAGAACTGGATACAGCGTTGGCAGCGAGCTCCCATTCATTCCTATGAGAGTCGCTCAGTGACGCATGAAGCCAAAATGGCTCGACTGCCGAGTTATAAAGTACCCGGATCATCCAGCGATCTTCCGCATCCATTGGGCCTGTAGAGCAGACGCAGTAGTGTTTCCTTTATCTCTGCAGTCTGGGTCTCATTCACATGAACTGAAGAGGGAAAATAACTCTGATTCGGCTATTAGTGCATTTTACAACTTTTAGGACCTAATGATTTAAATAAGGGCTATTCACTTGTTCACACTGGGAATTTGATGTACCTAAAAAAAAAAATGATCCATCCATGATGACATCCTGCTACGTTCATTTGAACGGGAATGTCCGTTCTACTCCTATTTTATTTCTATGGTTTTAGCACTCTGGGAGAGAGTTGTTCGTGTGTACCAATATTTTTGACCATAAGAATAACATGTATGAATTTGAAAACGGACGAAGTTCTTTAACTTTTGTTAAATTAAGTTTTAACATTTCCAGTTGAAGGCTCAACAACTGCATACATATTTAAGCAAAGGACAATGAAATTCGTGAAATAGTTCACCATCCTGTGTTGTGGTGGTAAATCAAAAATTGCATCAGTGCACTGCTTGTTTCAGCCTTGCATCAGTGCATTGCTGGTGTTTCAGCCTTGCGTCAAGAGATTTTTTATTTTGCAATATCTGGTGATTCTCATTGTGAAATCTATTAGTAGTACAGTACCTTTCTTATTTGGAGACGTTAGTCTCATTGCCTTACTTTACACAGTATATTTGTGATACTTGTAGTGAGACAACAGTCATCATGTCACACTTGATGACTTTATCTTTATGTCCTACACACACAGGTTTGGATATTCCAGTAGTAGGTGTTGGGACTTCTGCGGCGTCTGTCATATTCAGTGGTGAGTTTACAATGACTTTAGTGGCAATGTGTCCATCCCAAATTATATCTGTAACACACATAAATTACCCTAGAGGGACATCTAGTGTCTGTGGTACGTAGTAAATTAATGAGTTAAAAGTACTCTTGTGGTATTTTTAGCCCACTTTGTTTATTGCTTCCCGACCCCATGGGCGCACAAATTGATGAAAGATAAGTAACAAAAATTATGATTTAGAGATCAAAGAGAGGGGAAAAAAGTCGCATGAAAAGTCAAATGATAAATAATTTTGTATGGCATGATGGCAGCTACAGAGACAAACAAAAAGAATAATTAGTTGTGATTGTCAACACAAATGAAGATCTCAGGAAACTCAGCGTGTAAAGGCACATTCAGTATTGACTCTGACATGACCTGACATGACCTGACATGCCCCGAAAAGATAAACTGTGGTTTTCCTCAACGTTTCAGTGTTTTGGTGCGCGTCTCAAGTAAAACACCTGCTTAGCCTAAACGAAACAGGTGTCCTACATCATCTGGCTTGTTGCACACATAAACAAAGAGAGGCTGGATGTGACTGTGGGCAGCTGTGAGTGAACATCTTGCCTGTGGGAAAGGGGGGGACCTGCCACATGGTTTCACAAATAAGTTTCCCTTCTGTGGGTGAAGCAAAAACAGCAAAGTTCACTCAAATGAGAGAATAGGAGTATACACTTTATAGCCACGGTACCACCACTGACTAACAACATGAAGTAAATGTCAAGTGATAAGGATAAACTCCCTTGGTGGAAGATGACCTGTAACAGAAGCACTAGCTGAAATGGGGAAATCCATCAGCAGAGGAAGTACTGTAACAACACTTAGATCTGTTCACCGGTCTCAAATATCGATTCAATTTTCACGGATGAGGGTGTGTGTGTGTTTTTTGGCCAGGCTGGGTATTTCAATTTCAGCTAATAGACAAGCCAAAAAAAGACAAAGAAAGATTGAGTTTGTGGAAGAAAAGCGTCATCTGATTAATCATCAGCAGCCCACACACATCCTTTTACAAACCCCTGCCCCTTCAATTATGTGAAGAGAAAAAAAAGCACAAAACCGAGGTTAAAAGTTGAAGTTAAGGTGAAAAGTTGAAAATCATAACATTCAGATATGTTGTGCCAGCCATGCTTACAGTTTAGTTCACTTACAGACAGCTGCTCTTGAACAATGGTAGATCAGAACTTCAGACAGCTGGATGTTGCCGACTTACTCACAGGTGCGCAAAACCACAACTGAAAACCCCTCCCCACTTCAATCATTTGAAGTTGTGATGTGCAAGCTGCATTAGCACTGGCTCTTCATCACTTATTTGTTTAAATCAACAGAGGAGATAAATGATTATGGCCAGAAATCAGACAGTGGGAGGAAACAATCTCACTTAATAGCAACAAGTAGGCCTAAAATCACACAGACGAGACTAATGGTACGTGTCCACAGCCTCCGTCCTTTCCACGCTTCCCATTCATTGTCTATCTAAGCAGCCGTGCAATGCGTTCTGGTGGCGTGGCGGCGCGACTCGACAGATGGGGCGTCACCTTGGTCACTCTTCATTTGCATAAAGTTGAGGTCAAGGCTACTTTAGGTAAATCAGGGGCATCCGGCACAACTCGCCGCCTCTGAAAACTTTTAAACTAACCGTTGTTGATCTAAAAATGACAAAGTGTCAAAATATGTATCTTTGAGACTACCAGGACCATGTAATGGAAAATTACATTGTATGTACTGATGTCTCTTTATGCAACAGTGGAAAGTTACTGTCTGTGTTATCTTCGTCTCATGTAGTGGGAAAGTACTGAGTGTTGACTTTTACTGGGACACTGTTTGGGTAAAACAACTCTTTATCAGTGCAAAACAACTCCTTTTCTCACACTCCCTGTTGTAGATTTCTATATAGTCACATTGTAATAATCTCCGGCAGCGCACTCTTCTGCAGACTTTGTGTGACTCTGTATAACCAGTGCCTCTTCTTGCAAGAATAAAATACAACAAAGACATTTCATCTGTTTGGGATCTTGATTTCAACGTTCATTAGGACTCATCTCGGAATACTGAAAGAATTTCCATTACAACCACAAAAGCAAGCACTTTGTCCACGGCCCTGGGAAGCGGCGAGGTCCGAGCCTTTCCAAGCCGACCTAGAACCGGTTGCGGCGCCTCCCACACCGAGCGGCCGTCCCTAACCCGCCGAGTTGAATCCCCCGGGCAGACTGCGCAAGAGTTCTTTTCAACTTTCCCTTAAGGTACTTGTCGACTCTCTCGGTCCCGTGCCGGTATTTAGCCTTAGATGGAGTTTACCACCCGCTTCGGGCTGCATTCCCAAACAACCCGACTCCGAGAAGACCGGACCCGTTACCGGCCTCACACCGTCCGTGGGCTGAGCCTCGATCAGAAGGACTTGGGCCCCCGAGCAGTACACCGCATTGCCCCAAGCAGCCCGTCGGACGCCGCAGCTACTGAAGGAATGCACCGTCCCTGCTTGTGGACGTGGTTTCAGCGCCTTCAGCGGACACACCCACGTCTCAGAGCAGAGAATACTGCTGATTTTTCAACGATTTTAAAAAGCTAATTTTATATACTTGGCGATTTTTTAAATCATTCAAATTTGGCTGGGTGGTTAGTAACACATTTTTCTGTGGTGCATATTTATTATTGCTTTACAAGGCCTTTAAGCTTATCATAGAACCAAGCCAACTTTTAAACTCATCATGTTGAAGGTGCAGGGGTTTATAAAAGGATGTGTGTGAGCTGCTGATGATTAATCAGATAACACTTTCCTTCTGCCTTTTCTTCTTTTTTTGTTTTGTCTATCTAGTCTAGCCTGTCCAAAAAAAAACACACATTCCGACTCAGCTGTCTGATTCTAACTCAATGTGCCTTTTGTCTTGTAACCAAACAGGCATCCAATGCTGGGAAGAGAGGCAATAAAAAATACCCCAGTGAACACATACCATAAGGGGCTGATCACACCAAGACACGAAGCTAGAAACGCATGTTGTCAGCAAAACCATTGTTTTCTTGTGATACAGCGTCCCTGCCGCGCGCCCCCCTCTAGTGCGCCTCGTCTTTTTAGACGGGAAGTATTGTCACACTAGGCCGAGGCAGCCAAGTGTGACAAGACGCGGGCCTTACTACTTTACCACTTCCTTCCTCCTGTTTTGATACCAGTAGATTTAATTCAATTTATTTTTATATATCATAACAAATCATAACTGAAGTTATCTTGAGACGCTTTGTATATAGAGCAGGTCTAGACCGTACTCTATAGTTTAGAGGCCCAACAAGAGACACCTAGAGCAGAAACGGGCTCTTGGGTTTTGAGACAGAGAGAGAGAGAGAGAGAGAGCTATAAGAACTAATACAAGTAGGACTAATAACAAAAATCAATAGCAGTGGATGTAAAGGAGTGATAATACAACTATCGGAGTTAATAGCTGTAATAAATAATAGAAATATAACTAAAATGAATAGTAATAAAAAGGCTGATAATAATGATGGTGGCAGTGGGTGTCAAGCAGGCAGCAGATGTGGCTAGTTAGCTGTTGGACTGTGAGAGAGCTACTGGGTATGTGAGAGGGAAGGGGGAATTCATACCTCATGTTGTGATAGTTTCATGTAGGCTACTGAGGGAGAGAGAGACCACATTTTTCCAGTAAATCACATTTGATCGCCCGGTTACAAGCATGCAGCCCCGCTCCACAGGCATACCGCTGTTTTGGCAGACGCGCTTCGCCAGAGCATTTTTTGAAAAGGCCGGGCCTGTAGCAACGCGCCTCGGTGTGATCGGGTGCTCTGATCAGGATTTTTGGAAGCAATATCGACCGATAAAAATCACAGGGTCTATTTGAAGCCTTCCATTTATCCTGTAACATTATTTATTTCTTTAATTACTTAAATATTCCTAACAACATTGTATATTAGGTGTTAAAGGACCAGTGGGGATCTATTGGCAGAAATTGAATATAATATTAATAATTGTTTTCTTTAGTGTATAATCACCTGAAAAATAAGAATGGTTGTGTTTTTGTTACCTTAGAATGAGCCGTTTATATATCTACATAGGGAGCGGGTCCCCTCTAAATGGAGTCCACCATGTTGCACCACCATTTTTCTACAGTAGCCCAGAACGGACAAACCGAACGGTGTTAACTTGTCCTACATGGACCGGAGTCGATAACGTTAATCGCACCCCTCATTACACCAACTTTGCTTTTTTTTACACGCCAAAAATGTATTTCCACTCCTGAAAGCGCATGCAACATGTCATTTGCATGATGTAGGCAATAATAGGCTACTATTATATTTATCTATTATGGGCGCCGATAATGTGTTTTGAATGTCAAATATCCTTGTTTATATTTGGAATTAAACTGTAATTATAATGATTTACGGTTGGGTTATAGAAATGATCTCCTTTGCATTATGACTATGCATTATTTTGCCTGCTCTGTGCCCTAGATTATAAACCAGCCCACTACTTTTTATCTTTGCTATTACCACGGACATACAGTTCTGTGTATTTGCACATAATGACTGTTTGATCCAGATAACAGCAGCTGTAGATTATAAACTGGCCGATAAATCACTTTTTGGCAGATGATCACTTTTTGGCATGACACCGGCGTAATGCTGTTCCAGTTGTGATTTTAGATAGCGTGAAGACGGCGTCACGTGTAACACAACAGCATCTAGTGTGTTCACGCACATGTAGTCACGACATGCCCGGCTGTCCCTTTATACACAGATGTCAATACTTTCTATACAGACCAGCGTCTGTAATCACATCTCTGACTAATATGTGAATAAAAAGAGTTACTTTGAAATTTGAACTAAATTTAGGGCACGAGAAGTGATTACAATTTGGAAAAATGAAAACAACATTTTACAGAAAGTGAGACGATGACAGATGAAACTAGTTATTATAAATTAAATGTCAACCATACCCAGTGTCTTCCCGACATGACCTGTAACGCATCTCAGAATAAATATGACTAAAATAAACAAAATAAAAGTGACCTAAAGTGAAAGTCCCTTCCAACACTGCAAAGCATCAAAGCAAATGTTTTCCTTTTATAGTAGCAGTGACTGCACCAACAAATACTTCAAAACAGACCTCGTGCTTTTCAGTGGTGAACACACGGAAAAAGAGATGACTGAGAGAGAACCACAATTAAATAGATCATAGTTTAATGCTGAAGATGAACCCACACACCCGCCCTCTGTGTCCCCTCACTTCAAGTCTGTCATGTCAGTAGCTTTTCTTATTTACGGCACAATATGGCGCTCTTCCATACATACACACACACCCACAATCGCTCACACGCACACACACCCTTAAGTTTATTTAATATTATAATCCACAAATGTATATTCTTTCGTCCCATAATTCTATGTCACTACTTAGTTAAATATGTACACAATGATGAGGGAAGGGGCTGAGTTCATTCTCCTTTCCTTCTAATCAAAGTTCAATTTGAAAAAAAAAAAAAAAAATGTCAGTTCTAAATTTAATCTACTTTTCAGTTTCTTGGACTGTAAGCTCCAAACAGCCTGCAACACGGCTTAACGGCGGCTCATTTTCACCTTCCCTTCTGCTCCTTTGAGTGTCTACATCTCTCCGAGCTCCATCCTTCCTCCTTAGTCGACTCCTGAGGAGAAGCTGGACTTGGAGGGAGAATTTGGCACAAGGCAGGAGTGTCGTCACAACCAGGAGTAGTAGAGGGAGGGGTTCTTACAGCAGATACCGTCCTTTAATGTACAACAGTCCTGAGAAAAAGTTGATATAGTTGAAGGTGACACAACTTTGAATTCCTTGTAGAGAACCACTCCAGTCAAACAAGTAAAGAACCAGGGTGGGAAGAAATACAGTCTTTGTTCCACTCTGTCGACCCATTTATTCACTCAAGGCCCTCTTCTTCTCCAGGCTTGTGAGGTAAAGTCCTGGCTTTTCCTGTTCCTATGTTTTCTCCTGTCCCCTTGTTTCTAGGGGTGTGGGAGGTTCATTCGGTCCTCTATTAGAGTGTTGTCGGGGCCCTGTGCCTCCATACACTGCTTGACTGTTGCCATGACTCCGGACAGACGCCTGTCCAGGGCCGCAAGGTGCAGCTCAGCCAGAACCGGCTGGATGGGGTCGAATGCCAGGGCCTGCCGCATAGCTGAACTCAGAGCTCCACCTTTCAACAGGTTTAATCTGTTCCATGTGGACACACGAACCCTGATGGAGAAAGGAAACAAGTTATTATAGTTTAAAAAATTATCATAAAAAAAATGAAGAATTGAGATTTGATCATTTCCTGAGTACTCACATGCAGCACTGATAGAGTGGTGCGAGGATGCTTCGCTCATCCAGAGCTGCGTTCCCAAAGCTGCACACGGGATAAAATAACAAATTACAAATAAAAACTAAAGTAAGGCAACTGAAGCCAGAAGCCTGTCTGCACTGCAGTTAGGAGAAGCCATCAAAATGCATTAGCCACACTCTACTGGTCATGGCTCTGTAGAGGACTGCACACACACACGCTTCAAAACACACTTTCAAATGTAACGCGTCTACAACACTCCGCAAAACCAACCAGAAGAGAGAGTTTGTCCTTCTGTAGCCCAAACCGAGCATAGATTTTGTGTTTATTAGAACAGCAGTTTCCCTGTTATCTGATGTGCTCCTCTGAGGAGTCTTCAGGTTTAAAATTAAGAAGACAAACATCTGGTAAAATCATCAAATAGTATTTGGAGGAAACCCTTCAATTACCTCTCAAACTTATTTTGAGACAAGCTGAACACGTACAACAGACTGAGCTCAAGTGGAATGTAAAACTAGAATTGCCACCTTTCTAGTCAGTTCACCCAAATGTAAAAAGAAAATCCCCTCCAGCCGTTTCTGAGATATCACATTCACGAGAACACGAGGTCACAGTGACCTTTGTCCACTAAAATTGAATGAGTTCATCATTGAATTCAAGTGGATGTTTGTGCCAAATCTGAAGAAAGTCCCTCAAGTACGAGTACTAGTCTTTCATTTCATACGTCATCCTTCCAACAGTAACCTGTACGAGTACTAATTATTAATGTCATACTTCATCCGTTGTACAGTAACCTGTACGAGTACTAGTCATACAGCAACCCGCACGAGTACTGGTTCTTTATTTCATGCACCAACCTTCATATAGTAACCCATACGAGTACTAGCAATACAGTAACCTGCACAAGTACTAGTCATTCATTTAAAACATCATTCATACAGTAACCTGTATGAGTACTAGTCATTCATTTAAAACATCATTCATACAGTAACCTGTATGAGTACTAGTCATTCATTTCATACATCATCCTTCGTATAGTAACCTTTACGAGTACTAGTCATTCATTTCATACATCATCCATACAGTGACCTGCGTGAATACTAGTTATTCATACTATGATATACTATGTATTGGGAGGTACTAAATCTTTTTCCGGCATACTAAATAGTATGGTAATATGGGTATTGAAACGCACAGAGGATGTTGGTTTTGGTCATTTGGGGTTTACTGTCCAGCCCTAATGTTAGTATAATATGACACTGACAAGCAGGACTGTCTGCTCAGGTAGGAAATGACTCAACTCTCAGAAGCAGTGAGCAAGAATCTGCAGATGCTGACTGAACAAAAAAGCCAGTCTCCTCCATAGAAATCATGATTTGTGTTAAGTTATCAAGAAAAAACAAGTCAATCAAATAACGTGAAGCCGCTCAAATGACTAAAGGTTAACTGGCTGTTGTCTCAATTCAACATGTGAAAATGATTACTAGCTCAAATCTAAAAATAGACACTATTCCCAGAAAAGGATTTTTTTTATTACCACATTCAACCTCATCCAGCCAACTGTGATTAAGTCTTGAACGGAAAACTTTCCACTGTTGGCTGGTGGTACTGTGGTTTTGATCGTCAAAACCAAAATAACTTAAAAGAGAAGTTGTCCTAGTCATTCATTCCATGCATCATCCTTCGTACAATAACCCGTACGAATACTAGTCATACAGTAACCTGTGCGAGTTCTAGTCATTAATTTCATACATCATGTTTCGTACAGTAACCTGGATGAGTACTAGTCATACAGTAACCCGTACGAGTACTAGTCATTAATTTCATACATCATCCATCGTACAGTAACCCGTACGAGTACTAATCAAACAGTAACCTGTATGAGTACTAGTCATACATCATCCTTTGTAGAGTAACCTGCACTAGTCATACAGTAACCCGCACAAGTACTAGTTCTTCATTTCATGCATCACCCTTCATTTAGTAACCCATACGAGTACTAGCAATAGAGTAACCTGGACGAGTACTAGTCATACATTTCATACATCATCCTTCGTACAGTAACCTTTACGAGTACTAGTAATACATTAACCTGTAGGATTGCTAGTCATTCATTTAATATATCACCCTTGATACAGTAACTTGTACAAGTACTAGTCATTCATTTCATACTTCATCCATACAGTGACCTGCGTGAATACTAGTTATTCATACTATGATATACTATGTATTGGGAGATACTAAATCTTTTTCTGGCATACTAAATAGTATGGTAGTATGGGTATTGGAACGCACAGAGGATGTTGGTTTTGGTTGGTTTTGGGTTTACTGTCCAGCCCTGATGTTAGTATAATGTGACACTGACAAGCAGTCAGTAAAGGATTTTTTTTATTACCACATTTAACCTCATCCTGCCAACTGTGATTAATTCTTGAAAAATGTCGACATGTGAAACGGAAAATTTCCACTGCTGTCTGGTGGTACTGTTGTTTTTGATCATCAAAACCAAGATAACTTCAAAGATAGAAGAAGTTGTCCTCACTTCATGAAAGTGGCTTCTCTCTCCATGAGTCAGATAGTTTCATTGGCGATAAGTGAAAAGATGAGTATGCGGGAAAATGTCAAAAAAAACTGTACTTGAAATTGAAAATAAACAAACTGTTAACTTTAACTGTTGACTACATGTCAGAACATGTTGGTTGAATGAGGTGCAGGATTTTCCAGTAAGTCATGTTAATGCTGTCGGCAAACCTAACTCCTAGATTCCATTTTAACAAACAATATAACGTTTTTTAGAAAGAGTAATTCAGACAGTAATTTTATACCAATGTAGCTTAAAGAGCTGTTACACAAAATGTGAAAAAAATTAATTTAAGGACAACTCCAAATTAATTTTGTAACAATTTCAGATCTATTAAAAATTACAATTTTGCCTTTTTACTTATGTTTTTGTTCATTTATTGATTTATCTTATTTTTTTATATAGTGTATTATTTTAACTATATTAATGAAATCTGCTCAAAAGGAGAAATGCTGCTCTGTTATCTTAAACATTTTTTTTTTTTAAATAAAAAGGACAAAAGAATCCGATCCAATCGATCCTTCACATTAGCACTCACCTCTTTGCGTTGTCGAGCAGGATGAGCATGCTGGCGCCGCCGTCATCCTGGAAACTCTCATAGTGATGCCGATCAGCGTTCCCAATGAGATAATCGAATACGGCTGTGTCGATGACGTCCAGCAGCCTCGGCCCCGCATCATATGGAGGCATCTTTTTCACCGCCTCGCAGTAACTCTCATCATACTCCCACCTGGATGACACAACAACACACACACAAATCCATTGGAATCACTCACATAAATGCTCAAAAGGTGGTAAAATTCTGATGCAGAAAAATACGGCAGAAGTTAGGGATGTCCGTAATTAACCGTTTAACCGTTAACTGATATTAAGCATTTTAACCAATTAACGCTATCGGTTAAAACGGTTAAAAGAAATGTTAATAATTAACTCAAAAGCTGAGCGGCTCAGAGGAGCGGCTCGTCTCTTTAAGGAGAAAAGCTGGTCCACCTTAACAGCCAACCTTAAGAGGCGGAGCCGGAGTTGCAGGATACAGGAAGTCGGCTCCGGTCTCTGGCTCGGGAGCGGAGCGGAGGAGTTGTAGTTTCGTAGCATTTATTCACCGACAAATAAACTGTACACACGCTGCTACACCTATGTTCACAGCTATAACGCCACCAAGAACCTCACAGTCACCGCCAACCCACACACACACACGGTCTGTTGGAAACTCACTAAAGTTACGCAGACTACGTGTGCGGCGGCGAGCACGAAGCCTCCGGCAATGCTAGAGCTGCTAACGTAGCACAAATATACACAATATTTTTTGGACATCTCCTTTTTTCATCTCCGTAACATATTCTACAGATAAACCTCGAAACTGTAGTAAAGTCTTACTGGTATGAAGTTAATATACAGTCACTAGATCCCTTTCACTGGCTGTGACATATTCTACAGATGTCCAGACATGTAAACTGCAGTAAAGTCTTGCTGGTATGATGTTAATATATATAGTGCTGTGGAACAAGCAGTCACTTTGGTAGCTCAAAAAATTTGGGGTTTAAATCAACACTTCCTGCTTTCATTTCGAAATAAAAGCCCTAAAGCAGGTTTTCTTTGCACAGAATTCCTTCATTTGTTAACACGAGGCTTTTATTCTGAAATATGTGCCGGACAGTGATGTGGAACAAGCAGTGACTTGGAAAGCATCATAAATGAATACAGTACGGAGTTTTAATTGTGGATTATTACTATTATTTACTAATTACCACACGTTTCTGAACCTTTCTCTGTCTAAAATAAATATAAATTATATTTATCATGAAGTTAAATGGCCATTAAAAGGCAAACTCTATGTAGAAAGAAAGGGCTGACAGCAGCAGCAGAAATACAGCTGACAGGTAGCTGACACGCTCCCGACAGGCAGCTAACTCGCGTCTAGTGTGAACACCCTAGGTGTGCATCACGCTGCCGTCACGCGAGCCTCATGCGGCCAGTGTGCCCACGGCTTTAGCCTGTTTTTTTTTTTATTATGTTTGAAATATCAGAGAATAGGAAAACATGTTACTGTTGTTTAAAAAAGGTCAAGTGCTGGCTGACCTTATGCTGCACATTAAGTTGATGGCCTGAGCCTATAATTTGTTTTTTATTTATTTATTCTTTTTAAATAACACAGTGGCACTTCACTTTTTGATAAGAGGTCCCGCCATAAGATTTGACAATGAAGAAGTGTTTTGTTCCTTATGTTAGCCGATTTTGTTAAGGCAAACAGTTGTTGACTTATTTTGCCAAATAAATGAAAAGCATGTTGAAATTTAAATTGGAAATTGGCCTCCTTGCTGTACCATAAATGTACCGAACCGTGACCCCAAAACTGTGATATGAACCGAACCGTGACCTCAAAACCGTGATATGAACCGAACCATTTATTTTGTGAACCGTTCCACCCCAACTATTATACCCCCGACTACGTTGTCGCGGGGGTATAATAAATGTATACTGTATGTACCTAGAGGAGTTGAGGCAATGGACAAAGACTTTCGTATCATCGTATATTTGTAAATTCATTATATCTGTTCTACGAACAACCGCATGAGGGCTATGTTGCTAGCTAAGCCAACTACCAAGCTGGGTGTTGTGTGGTAACATGAGTGTTTCTCTATTTCTAGTAACATCATTACTGAAGATTTATGTTCCAGAATAGTCCAGTGACCGCACCGTTTGTCTATTATCAGGTACATATTTATGCTGCAATCTATATTGTTGGTTATACTGCCCAGTTTAACTTGACTGTGTTAGCATAACATCATGACTGAAGATACACTGTTTGTTCCAGAACAGTCCAGTGACCGCACTGTTTGTCTATTATCAGAATAAACCAACTCAACTGGGAATCCTGGCCTGTGGTGTCTCAATAACACAACGCAAGAACATACCTGTACTTGCCTGACCTCAACAGTATGTGTGTGTGTGTGTGTGTGTGTGTGTGTGAGAGAGAGACAATTCTAGGATCCTATCTTGCATATTTTTATGATCTTACATAATCTTAAATTTCTGAAATGTTGAAATACAAGAACACTTCTGCAATAAGAGAAATCTGATGACGCTAGGAGCGCTGAGCTCATTTTAAGTGAAATTCTGTCAAAATTCACTCTTCAGTTATTCTGTTAAGTCAGCTTTTGCTCAATATTTAATGACCACTGAGTCATGATCAAGGCAAATTCTCTCTGATGTCACGGTCCAGTGCATGCAGCATACATGCCATGTAGAGTGATGCACTTAATGTGGAACCAAAGTTCACAATCGCAAATTCTGCTCTGACACTTTTAAACCGTTAGCACAACAAGCGGATTGCCGTGCGAGTCGCACTTTGGCGAGCACAAAATGAAACGCTGGAGCTGGAAGACCCGCCTGCGGGTTCCTGGTCAGCTACAACAGCAACATAGAGAGAGAGTTGTGTATGAGACGAAGACAGTGTGTCGGCGTTGCTCCACCATTGTAGGGGATGTGAATGGAAACACATCCAAAATGCTCTAAATTGTCTGTTATAAAAAAATAAATGAAGAAACACATCCGTATGCATTTGGGTTTGTTTTTTTTCCACTGTACCAAACTCACACCGATCTGTGACATTGAAATATTTCAATGCTATAAATTAAGTGGTATTCGAATTTCACAATTAGGCATTCAGTTTGAGTTCAAAACTATTACAGCTTTCATTTTTGCTTTCATAGAGACATTCACTCTTCTACCCACACTGACACCACAACACGTTATGTTGGACATCTCTAACCACTCATCAAAAGATAAGATAACGGAGCACAGCATACTCAACCCTCACTTTTCAGTCGTCCTCCCACCCCAGGAAGCATTTCTCAGAATAAAAAAAGAGTAGGAGTGTGATTGCTCTTTCAGATTAGGAAAGTATAAGTTAGTCTCTTTATGACCATGGACCTAAAATACCACCGCTATGGAAAAGCTGTTGATGTGTAGCCTCAGCACAACAACCTTTCCATTTCCTTCTGATAAACATCAGTGATTCACTAAAGTCATAGGATTTTACACCCACCTGGCCAGTTTCCCCTCTCTGTATGTGCGTCCCCAGGGGTGTCTGTGTTTCTGCAACGGCCAGACGTCTGGCAGCCAAAGGGTTAACGATCCCTCCATGATCTCTCCTTCTGCACACGCTGGCTCGCTCTCCCGACAGTAGTAGCACTTTCCATAGAAACATGTATTATTACCTGGAGAGAGGGAGAGAGAAAAGGTACCCGTGAAAATAAATCCACTTGACCGTGACGTCTTAACGATAAAATGTGATGCAGCGATGCAAACACGGCGCTGTGAGGAGGTACGGTATGAAATTGTTCCAACAGAAACCACTAATGAATATAAACAAGAAGGTTTTAATGCATACATATACTACAGGGACTACAACAATCATCATATTGGTGTGATTGTATTCGTAACGTTATCTGTTAGAAGCAGGTGGGCAGCGCAGTCCTGCTTGGATAAATAACGGAGCTATTAACATTAACGGAGGTGCCATTGAGTTATTATTATGAGGCGTTCAAAAGATGCTCAGGAAAAATGACTATTGGGCGAAGGTTAATTACAACGTTATCATGATGTGTTCAAATGTAACCTCGTAAAATGTAGTTTTTGGCGAGAAACTTGAATAAATCCAGTTTTTTGAAGGAGATGTTTTCACAGTAATATAAAATAGATATTAGAGAGGGAATTATGACCTGTTTAACTTCCTAACACTAGCTCTAAGCAGCTTGCCAAGACTTTTTTTAATCAAAGCAAATATTTAAATAATCATAATCAATTGAATTGTGTGTTTTTATGCAAACAACCACTATAGATGACAATAACAAAGAACAGTACAGTACTGTGTACAGTACCCTCCCTGAGGGTGAGTGAGTGCAATAATCCAGAGTAATGGGAGACACGGTGTCTGTTGAATTTTCCAATGTCAAGTTTCAACGTTGTGAGTGGCAAAAGCTAAATTCGATTCACCTCCATTGTGGTTTTAACGCAGTGAAGATAGAAACCTCATTGTCAGATAATTTAAAAAGTGGACAGATGAAACCAAAGATTTAAGCATGACTATATGCACCTAGGAGTTTTGTATTGAGGAAGCACCCTTTGAAGTTCAACTTCAGTTGAGGACTAAATGACACATCTGTGTAGCTGCTTCTGCCGCTACGATGGTGGGTGTTCTTCTGGCCGACGGCAGTAAACCACTATTGCAAAGGCCATTACAGAGATGAGTCATATGAGGCACAACACTGATTGGCGGTAAGTGACAGCTTTAAACATAACGCAACTAACAGAATATAAAACGTGTGAAAATATGTGGCCTGGACAGCTGGTGAATCAGTCGCCAACACACACAAAAAAATTTGACAAAGAGAAACCCACAATGCCATACATTTATGACGACATGGGCCACACCAACAGAAAAAGATGAGCAGTGGTCACATGTTAACATATACCTTTAACACCGACATCTGAAATTACTTTTTTATTATCACTACATTAATCTATAGTTGGACTGTGGTTCTACACTCGTCTACTGAGTACGAAAATATCTGGTTTGTCAGGTCGCACCTGTCCAACTGACGAAGCCATGGACAAGGGATGCTCATTTTGAAAAATGTTCTTAACCAATAACCGACCCTCGTTAACCGATTATTAACTGTTAACTGACAAGATTTGTGCCTCGTACTAGCTGCAGGAACCTGTGCTGCGTGTTCATTGAAATCATGACGGGATTTTCTCTCAATGAAAAATATAGTCTCATCGAAGCTTAATGACAAGCTGCCAAACATGACCTAATGAGATACAGCAGCGGAACTTGGTTTACCTCAGGCTACCTTGTGTAGTCTACTCAAACAACGAGAAACTGTCATGGCCGCTAGTGATGGAGGCAGGAAACGAATGTGGAGGGGGAAGTCCCCGCTGTGTTTGAAATTGTCTTTGAAACAGCTGAAGCCGCTTTTGAAACAGCTAGACTGACAGCTGGAATGACCAGAAATATCGATTTACAACTAATCCAATATAAGATAATACACTGCGCACATCTCACAGGCCATAAAATGCATGCAATGGGATTCACTAACTCACAGTACTGCACACATTATAAACCTGGCACCCACGACAATTACCTACACGCCCTAACAACTAAACTCTCAGAATGTTTTGCATGCAACATCCCACTATCTCCATCCATCTGGCTTCTTGGCGACTTGTCAGACTCTTAATAACACCAAGCAACATATCTTTACTTGTGGCTCCAGCTATCGCCAAGAAAACTATTCTCCTCAATTGGACATCCAGACACCTACTCTCTATAAAACAATGGTTGAACCTCCTCTCAGAACATATATCACATGGACAAGTCTCTGCCAAATAAAATAATCAAATCACGGAATTCAATAAAAAATGTCTCATATGTGATCCTGCCTCTTAATCTGCCGGTGAGCTAAATGCCACCCCGTCACTATCATCATCTTCATATTACAATCCCACCTCTTTCCTATACCCCATTTTACACAGTTAAACACAAAGGGACCTTATTCTCTATGTCTCTGTTCTGTGTTTGTCAGCTTGTTGTTTTCTGCCATTGTTGAGATTTGTCTGTTTTAATATACTGCATGTGTCCATGTCCACTCTTGAATGTTTTATTTGTCGTTGTCGGTTTATTTGTTTATATGTCGTTAAGGTGGCCAGCCTATTCACCCCTACTTTTTTTAATTTTTTTTTTTTTTTTAAGTAATATGGTTTGACTAAGATTATGATTATTATTAGTATTATCACTTTTCTTTTCCTTCAAAACCAAGTAAATTTAGTCCTCTGAAGGGGGACTTCAGGTATGTAGGTAGGTACTTTATTAATCCCCAAGGGGAAATTTCTGAGTTACAGCAGCAAAAGAGGACTAAAAAAGAAACAGCTGGACTGTATTTTGAAACAGCCAGTCAAATTCAGTAAATAGCAAAGCTGTCAGTTTCAGTACTTTATATTCATGTGATAAATATACAAATGTCAGTAAGATGGTAATCTGCATGAGAAACAGAAAAAAAGAAATCTTATCGTATAGTAATCAATTTCACCCAGACAAACATGATCACTATAAGAGGTTTCCACTGTATTATAATATCAATAATATGTGTCATAATGATATAGTACATTTTCTGGACACTGAAGTGAGATTGTTTATGGATACAATTTTAATAACCTGAGGTACATCATCACAAAAAAATCCTATGAACAAATCCATTATTCAAATTCTGCACTCCTGCTCCTGTTGATTTGCAAAATTGCCCATAATAAGAAATACTTTTTTTGAATTACAAGTTTTCTGAAATTGTACATTATCAAATATGCAAATGAGGATTATCTTATTAAATATGTGCTAATTTGCATCCAGAACACAACTGTGAACATCAGATAAAACCAGGTTCGAAATTATTGTTTCATTTTGTTGACATATTAGAGTCAATGGTTTTTACATAGGGGAATTTGGATATCTCTTTTTATCACTACATAAATCAGAAAATACTGTCAACAGCAGTAAAACATTTTTTTTTTTTTTTTAAATCAGGCTATGAATGAGGTATGAACAAACCGCTCTGTGAAAACCTTCAGAATATTTATAGGAATGAAACTGAAAGTCTGGTTTTTCTAAGTGCTGCTGAAGTGGAGATTTCTGAGAAAAAAACTAACTTAGAGAAAATGACCTTCAAAAATGAATACAGAAAAATTCCATACATTTTGCAAGACACTTGGTTACTTAAATAAAGACAATTATTTTTTGTACAGTATAACAAGTTTTCTGGAATTTTATGATGGCCTTATCTAATGCTAACTTTTGTTAAATTTAGGAGAAATCTACAGACGCAAATAGACAAATTGCAGTAAAATAAACACCTAAATGTGTATTTTGGATGTTTCTTTCCACTAGTCTGAAAGAAAATAGCCCAAAATTTCAAAATTGACCAATGCATTAAAAAAAATGTTGCCCGCAGTGTCTCACCCAATTAAAAACATCTCAGATTGTAGACAGAATAACCCCAAACGACATCACAACGGTTACTTTCCCACACTTCAGAAGACTCTTTCAAACCCACATATGACATTACACAACGGTTTTTCTTAAGTTGAGCAGTACTTCCTATGACTGGTGAACTGATCTTTACGTTTAACACCATCTGATTTGCCCTTTAACAAAGGAAGTACTTACTGAAGGGATATTGTATAAGTTTGCATCCGTGTATATTTGCTCCATGTTAGAACAAAAAAAAAAACATACAAGAGGAGCATTAAAATCTCTTAAAATCTTCAGAGGCCTGAAAAGATCATCTAAAGCCAAGTTCACACCACAAGGCTTTCAAAGTTGTCAGATCTCAATTAGGGATGTGCATTTCTAGCAAAAATACTATTCGAAAATCACTGGGTATTATTCGATTATTATCCTAATAATACCCTCCCTCCCCCTGCAGCAACTGCTCTTCGGGGAGAGACAGACACGGGGGGCGAAACGACATGTTGCGTCGGCACATTTTCCCATCTAACACTATGGACTGCCGTGCGCCTCCGGGTACCCAATTCTCCTTCCTCCTTCGGGGGGAGCACGGGGGTTTGTGGAAGCGGCACACACACACACCCCTGCGCTAACAGAAAAGAGACAAATTGAACTTGCCACACTACCAGGCAGCGCGTGCAACGGTTGTCTTGTAATCAGAAGTCTTTAAGTCATTGTGGTTTTCACAATACATGACTGACCGGCGGCAGGAGGTGACACACTACAAGATCTTTCACAACGACTCACTGATGAGGTCAACAAATCACATTTTGTCACAAAGACACGCAATAAATACACGGTAAATGACGTGATAGCAGACGCAAGACACATTGCAGATGCTGTTGTGGTCACACGTTTACAAAATTGCCTGTTTCCACGCGTCTACTGTTTATTCCTCTAGATGCAACAACAACTTTGCTCTGTGTTGCAAATGCAGCACATGGACTAGGCTGGGTATATCCTGGTCTAGTGAGCTGACTGAGAAAGGGAAGTGATCGACAGAGAGAGTGAAAACTGAGGTCAGACTGAGAAAGACAAGTGGACAGATGAGTCAAAAGAAAGAGGAATGATTCATGCAATAACACCAGACTCTCACTCTGGAGGTCTGAATACACTCAATTCTTATTAGAAAGTTATTTGAGTGAGAGAAGATAAAAAAAAGTGGACAGAAACTCACCCTGCATCAGGAACGTGCTCAGCAGCTGGTCTGTGGCCACGGGTTTAATCTCTGTTCGCACGTTGACGTATCTCCCGACCACTAGAGGCGCTCTCCTGAACCCCAGGATCCTGCAGAGAGGACGGAGCGACAGGACACAATACCAGAACATCATTACACAGCAGTTCTGCTCCATTAACCCTCTGAGACCCGTGGGATCTCCAGCAATCCCAACCAACAT
This sequence comes from Sebastes umbrosus, assembly GCF_015220745.1. NCBI lineage: Eukaryota > Metazoa > Chordata > Actinopteri > Perciformes > Sebastidae > Sebastes > Sebastes umbrosus. Next base: position 23,244,214 of record NC_051273.1, on the reverse strand, counting down.
TACTCTCTTTAAGAGGTTGTAGCTGGCTCAGTTATCAAAGCTAGAGTTGAGATACTGGTATCATATGAAACTAGAAAACCTAATGAATCCATTGGTATCAACCATGTTATGCTAGGGAATGAGGTTAAATAACGCTCCAAAGTTAGGCTAAATTTTGGTGAGGGAAAACCGGCATGACCGTTTTCAAAGGGTTCCCTTGACCTCTGACCTCAAGATATGTCAATGAAAATGGGTTCTATGGGTACCCACGAGTCTCCCCGTTACAGACATGCCCACTTTATGATAATCACGTGCAGTTTTTTGCATGCAGTACAAATTTGTTATTTTCGCCTTTTCTAAAATGGTGTTTCTGAATATTTCTGCATACTGGGGTCCCTAAACAGTCTTGGAATTACATTAACTGGGTATCCCTGTAAAGCTGAGACTCTTGTGGATCCAATGAGCCCAACTGTATTCATGTGTGATGATGTTAGTCCCCATAGGAGCCATTACATTGTAGTGAGACCGTTTTTTGAAACTTGACCTCACTGTATAAAATGACCTGTTGTGACCTATAGGATAATCACAGACTCAGGAAACAGCCACAAACTAGAGACCTAGAGCATTCAGAGGATGAATGGCTTTCCTAGCTAGATTGACAATAAGGGGGTTTCTGGGTAGTTTCCAGAACAGAAGTGCTCGCCATCTATTCGCCGAAAAGTGCAATTCTTGCAGAAATCTCCAAATGTCAAAAGTTTTTGAAACCAAATCACAGCATGGCCTTTTCTATGGTGTTCCTCAAGGTCTTGGCGTCTTAATGTGGTATTTTGGAGGGATTATTGATAATTTTTTATCAATTCTTGAATGGTAAAAAAAAGTTAAATTTAGCACAAAATCTGTGTACAAATGGTATCAACCCCAAAATTGCTGCAACGACTTATGAGACATAATAGTTCATGGGAATGACCATCATATACTTCTATCATAATGTTCTAAACCCTTATACACTTTCAATTTTTTTGACTAGACTACAAAAACTTGACACACAGTGCTGAGCTGCATCTCAAATTAATTTTCAGGTTCCCAGTTTTCAGATGATGTACACCACTTCTATGTGACATCTACTGTTGACCTGCTATCTCCCCCTAAAGACCCCCTGTGCCCCCCTAAAAAAAAAGTGTATCTTTGGGTTAACAGATCAGAGAAGATGAACTTTAGACACTCAGATAATGATGTCTACACACCTGTCCAGGTGAAAAGCAGCCACCTCTGCGTTGTGTCTGTCATAGCCTGCGTATGGCTCGCCTTCAACCACGTAGTCTCTGTTATATCTACAGAAGGGTGGAAAGGACACAACAAGTAAGAAAGCTGAATCACTCTTGAGCATGAAATATGAATGTGTAATCCCATTATTAACAAATCTGACCTTTTGGGTTTGAAGACCACTTTCTGTCCCCCGTCCAGCACCAGCAGGGCTTTGAGCTGCGTGCCCTTATAGCCCACGTCGGCCCGTTCTATCCTGGCACTGCTGAGGGAGGTGAGCACAGCAGCCAGCTCTGGGGTCTCCTCGGGGTACACCTCTCTCGGGCCCACCCACTGGCTCGCTATCTCCCACGGAGACTGGAGAGTGTGTGTAAGGCGAGCTCCCCGGGACAGAGAAAGGCCAGCTTCCATCTGTTGGAGGTGGGTGATAATAACACAGTGTGTAATGATATCGACGTGTCTGCCAAATGTTCGCTGACACTGTTAAGAATGACTGTGTCCTCGCTATCGTCAATTAAGAGTCTTGTGCATTCTACTTTATTAATCTCCCAAATGACAGCGCTGATGTTTTTATAAATTTTTAAAACAAATTTAAAATAGTTGACTTGCACTCTGACCTTGCGAAACGCTCTGAGATCCCGCCGGCTGGCCGCGGAGCCCTCGCCTCCATCCAGCAGGAAGATCTTGGCCAGGCCCAGCAGGAGGAGCACGGCACACAGCACCACCATGCGCTGTTTGAGCTTCATCTCCACACCGACCCTGCCCCGACCTCCTCCTCACCCGACGCTGTGTGTGTCCCCCGCAGCAAATCCCCCTCACCCCTGATGCATGGCCCCTGAAACTCCCCGACGCCCGCCCGCCCAACCACCAGCCCCGTCAAGACGAGCTCTTCTGAAGGATGGACACTGCTGTTCCCAATCGAAGGTAAACAGGCGGTCACCTGGAGGGAGGGAAACAGAAATGAGAGACGGTTGGGAGGGAAGAGGAGCAGCAGGAGACAGACGAGAACTAGGAGAGGGAGAGATGAAAAAATGTACTGTCAATAATATGTGGAGAGAAAACTGATCGATTTGCTGCCCCTCTTGCTTGTTTCCCCCTCGGGGCGGACGATGACCCAGTACTGCTGCAGCACAGCTGAAGCCTGTCCAGGATACGCAACTACATCAGGATGACACAGTCTGCTCTGTGGAAATGTGTGTGTACATTCAGAACACCACAAAACTTTCACTGTGTGCAGAATTAACAGCAAAGTGTACTTCTGGCTGTTAAACCTGCAGTAGGCAGAATGTTTCTGGCAACATTGGTAGGGCTGCACGATTACGGCCAAAATGATAATCACAATTATTCTGACCAATTATTGAGATCACAATTATTCACTGATTTTTAGTGACGACATTTTTATTGCACTTAAAATAAACATTAAAATAAACAAGAACACTGTTTTCACTTCCATGCTGTGCTACATCCCTGTTAATGTACAAATTAGAGCTGTACGCTGTTGGAAAAAACTGACGATATTTTTTTCTGCTTTAAATATTGCAATATAAAGAAATACGGGAATATTCACCCTACTCTTTTGTTAGCTACATTTTAAAGTTAAATGCTTCAATCTGGTGCACTTCCAGAGCAAAATTAGCAACAATAAGAGCTAGATAAACAATTGTATGCTCTTTATTTAATCATAAACACATTGGTTGTATAGATAATATCTATACCCAAAAGTGAAGCCAAAACATCTCAATCACCGGCTGTTAGTTTAGGAAGTGCTTCATTTCATATATGCTGCAGAGTTTTCTATGAGCAGAACACAAATTTCAAACGTCAATAACGCAGTCGATCATGTTCATTTAATTGTGGGAAGCCAAAATTGTTACATGGTGGTCGGGCACACACCGATTACATTACGCACCCCACCATCGTTTTGCTATAACCCATTTAGTTCATTTTCACGAATCAGCGCTGTGTTATCGATACGTAATCGGACAACGAACGCTACAAACTGAAAGTGAAACCATCTGCTCTGTACAGAGTCTCAGCTCAGAGTAGCAGGAGTCAGATTTCACACACACAGGATGAGAGAAAGTTGACAGACAAAATGATGGCGGAGGATTTGGTTGTGGAAGCGAAAAGCAAAAGCTCCTATTTGGCAATATTTCAGATTTAAACCCAATGCTATAAGGGAACCGTAACGTTAATGAGGCAATCGCCGTGAGGTGGACGGAGCGGTCACAGTTGGTGTGCGTGGCGGAGCAGCGCCGGGTGGAAACCTGCGGCCTCACAGTGAAAGCTGGACCGGAGAGGTCCGGGAACACGGCCCCCCAACGTTAAAGATAAAAGTAAGCGCGCTACACATATTGAGCGTCATCTTTTTTTTTTTTTAAATGTCCGGTGTAATCGATAACACCGGTGCTGTCACAAGTTTAGTAACCGGTGGGAACATTTCCTCACCGTCACATCCCTAGGTGTACATTCAACGGAGTCAGCTGTGAATCACTCGCAAACTCCGATCAAACTAGGCAGCGCTGATCAAATATGAATCAATATTATGTTACTGTAATGCCTATTTCTCTCTCTCTTTTCAGAAACATCTTGTAGTGTACTGTTTAGCTGTAAAATGAGAACGTGTGCTCTAGCTGGTGGGCAATGCTTGATATTTCCTCAGCAGATCTCAACATGGTTGCCGAGTCACAAACTTTCTCATTTTACAGCTAAACAGTACACTACGAGATGTTTCTGAAAACATTTGAGGAGAGAAATATGCATTACAGTAAGAGAATATTGATTCACGTTTGACTAGGGTGACCAGGTGTCCCACTTTACAAGGGACTGCACAGCATTTTTATCCCTTGTCCCACATCCCACATATTGAGATGATGTCCCACATTTTCATTGGCTCTAGTTTTCAAAAGTTAAACCGCTGCAGGACAGACCCTTTATTAAAATCTGGCTTTTATCCAATGACTGAAGAAAGCAGGGAAGGCTGTCATCACGGCGCTGTGTTTCCTGTCAAACTGCGCACACGTGGGTCAAGTGCAGGTTAACATTTCACCATCTTTGCTACGCAATGCACAACGGGGAAAATTGTTTGTCACCGAAAAGTCACGTGCTCTGCAGATTTATGTTGTAAACTACCACAAAGAAAAGGAAGAGCAGCTACAACAAAGACTGTGAAACTACTTATAGAAATGTTTATTATTTAGGTTAGATATAGAAATGATAAAAAAAATTGTAGACTACCCCACAGCCTTGGTAACGTGTCCCACATTGTCCCAGACAAACATACTCTTTGTCCCACATTTGGTTTGTTGGGATCTGGTCCCCCTAAGTTTGATCGGAGTTGGCGAGTGATTGACAGCTGCTCAGAGACTGCAGACTCCAGCTCGGCTCTGATTGGTTGTTTTCCCTCTGGTCTGCGAAATCTTGCAGATGCCATTAGGAGCACCAGAGGACACCGGAGGACACCGGAGGACACAGAGGCACAGAAATATGCCAAAAATATTCTACCTACTGCCACTTTAACTGAAGATGCTGCTATAGACTGGGGCTGTGTTACAGCATTCAGACCTCCCTGTGTCAGGTCCCCTCCATCTCCAACACTGTGGATGTGGGAACAGGAGGAACTCTGTCTCTTTACTGGCTGTTTCCCGGGAGCAGATGATGGACAGGTAGTCCTGCTGTGGTGCAGTAGAGAGGGGGTCAGATGAGGTGGTGGACCCGGCACTGCTGCTTTAAACGGGCTAACCTTGCAGAAGATAAACCCCCCCTCTCAGATAATGTTGAATCCTCCTGCCTGCTAACTAACAGCTGGAACAAACCGAGCTGGGCCTTTAACTGATTCATGTTGTCAGCTTTTAATCACTGGCTGTTAAAATCAATACAACTGCCACGTTCAACTGCCAGTTGACCGACTCCTGCTGCTACACGCGAACGAGCCGGTTCAAAGAGCCGGCTCTTTTAAGTGAACGATAAGAGCCGGTTCAAAGAGCCGGCTCTTTTAAGTGAACGATAAGAGCCGGTTCAAAGAGCCGGCTCTTTTAAGTGAACGATAAGAGCCGGTTCAAAGAGCCGGCTCTTTTAAGTGAACGATAAGAGTCGGTTCAAAGAGCCGGCTCTTTTAAGTGAACGATAAGAGCCGGCTCTTTTAAGTGAACGATAAGAGCCGGCTCTTTTAAGTGAACGATAAGAGCCGGCTCCCGTCCGAGAGACGTTTTTTTTTTTCTTTTTTTCTTTCAATTCAAGGCAGAATGATAGGATGATCTTCTCCGCGCCACGTGCAATCCATGCACTGACTGTGACTGAATGTTGTGTTAATGATGTGCGACCAATCATGTGATGACACACAAGGATCATACCATCAAGCCGGGAGGGGCGGGGGTGGGCGGCATGCTGACGGTCTACGGGTACAGAGCAGGAGGGGTGGTACGTGTCCACAAGGGCGTTTTTTTATCGCGAGGGGACGCAACGCTTCCCAGCATTGGGCGCTTGGTGGGCTGTCACTAGACACAAGGCTCTCCCCACCTGATTGGACGAACGCTTTCCCTCTGTGGGCTGCTGCTCCCAGCTTTCAAACCGGAAACAGTATAGAGGCTCGTTTGGAAACTTTCTTCTCTTATTTCACGAAAATAGTTCACCGAAATGTGTTTCTGAAAACATTTGAGGCGAGAAATAATCCGTGCAGTTGGTGAATCTGTCTTTATTTTGGATCGACAACGTTTATTTTAAAAGACCAGCATGCATTGCGCGGCTGCTTACATTGACAATGAATGGGAAGCGTGGAAAGCACGGAGCCTGTGGACACGTACCAGAGTGCGGTGCGCGAATAGCAGACAAGATGAGTGACAGTCTGAAACGAAGCAGCATGTAAAATTATGGTATTCTGGAAATTATAAGGTTTAGTATAATGACATTGAATAATTTAAGTGATATATGTGCACACATGGCTGCACGTTGGTGCAGTGGTTAGCACTGTCCCTTCTGTGTGGAGTATACATGTTATCGCCGTGTTAGCGTGGGTTTTCTCCGGGTGCTCCAGTTTCCTCCCACAGTCCAAAGACATGCAGGTTAGGTTAATTGTTGACACCCGTAGGTGTGAATGGTTGTCTGTGTCAGCCCTGTGATAGTCTGGCGACCTGTCCAGGGTGTACCCCGCCTTCGCCCAATATCAGCTGGAATCGGCTCCAGCCCCTCCGCGGGATAAGCGGTTGCAGATGGATGTATTGCAGATGGATGTGCACACATACTAATCATAGGTCAAAAAAGCTAAAGCTAAATTTGGCTGAATTATAAAAAGGCAGAAGTGAAGTAAAATGAAGAGCCATTTGTAGGAGCCGAAAGAGCCGGCTCTTCTTGGTGAGCTGAGCCAAATGAACCGGCTCACTAAAAAGAGCCGGACTTCCCATCACTATGCTACTAACGTTAGCACCAACGGTTATTCAAACAGCTAGCAGCTTACTAGCTAATAACAAGCTAAAATATGCTAATACAATTAGCTGGTTTGGCCACGCAGGCAATCTGAAACACAATCAGCCTTTCATGATGTCGCTGCCTTTTTTTAACAGCAGAGAGGAAACGGCTGGCTGCATTAGATGCTCTCTATGACGGCGTTATCTGTCTCCTGTTTCTGTAACTGACATGTTCACATCTAGTGTTAGCTCGCGGTTAGCTCGCGGTTAGCTCGCGCTGCACACCTTGCTGGGCTGTGTAGGTGAGCTAACAGCTAGCTGCGTCGTCTCTGTTGTTTTTACTGGCTGCAGACCAGAAGATCACTTACCTTATAATAACACTAGGACAGCACGCCGTTCAAGACAAAATGAGCTTCCAAAGAGTGTCCACAGAAAGTCCCCTATGATGTTTATGTTGTTAAATATAACAGATTGTCCCGCGGTGGTGGTTTATCATATTTCTCTCTGAATCCCCTGGTAGATCCTGGTAGCTCCCTCTCTCCTCCTCCTCCTCCTCCGCCCTTTTCCTTCTATTCCTCCTCTCTCTCTCTCTCTCTCTGCTGTGTGTCCACTTCCTAAACACTTCCTCCTCCTGTAGGAGCTGCAGGCGGCCAGCAGGAGGCAGGAACACACTGTAACACTGTGGAGGTCCATAAACACGCTGGAGATGAGGCAGAGAGAAAGATGCAACAATTACAATACAGTTACCCTTTAAAGGTCCCTTATTATAAAAAAGTGAGATTTTCATGTTTGTTTATTATAAAGCAGGCTTAAGTCCTATATAGATACTGTGAAAGTATCGAAACACTCAGGCAAATACACAGCCCGTATTCAGAAACTCTGCATTTGAAACAAGCTGTCAGGATTTCTGCCCATTTGTGATGTCACAAATATACAATATTTAGACCATTACACAGATTTAAATGTTAACATTCTAAATGTGTCCCAGTTTATTCCTGGTTGCAGTGTATGTGAATGTCATCAGCTGACGTAACACATGGACCCAAGCTGTTGCCAGGCAACGCAATTCTGTTGCAATTCCGTCAAAATGCGCTAAAACGGAGCGTTTCAGACAGAGGGTGAATACAGGCATATTCAGGCCAACAGTATGAGGAAAATAATTTTTTTTTTTTCCATAACAGCATGTAAACATGTTCTAGTAGAAACACAAAATACAAGTATGAACCTGAAAATGAACATAATATGGGACCTTTAATACTAAATCTGTCTAGTTCAGACCAGACTGATTCAACCAAGGAACAGTTTCTTACTGCAGACAGTCACTCTCATCAGTCTAACCCTGTAACACCAAACATCCTCTGTACTTCACCTTACCTGTAAATCATATATTTTTATAGTTTATACCTTTTTTTTTTTTTTTACAGGTAAATACCACTGTCAATATGAACATAAGCATGCTGTACTGTATATACTGCCACATCAACTACCTCATCATGATGTGTGAAGTGGTGCAGTCCTGTTTTGCCCAACTGAGACAGCTTACTAAGATCAGGTCATTCCCCTGGTGATTTAAAAAAGGTCGTCCATGCTTTAATCTCCTCCAGACTTGATTATTGCAATGCACTTTATTCTGGTATCTGGCAGCAACATCCAAAGACTACAGTTAATACAAAACGCTGCTGCCAGGCTTTTAACTCGTATCTAGAGAAGTGACCACATCACACCAATCCTTGCTGCCCTTCACTGGTTTACCTGTGAGTTTTAGAATTGATTTTAAGATTTTACTGCTTGTTTTTAAAGCCTTGAATGGTTTGGCTCCTGATTGTGCACTGTTGTAACTATTTATATGATTTTATTTTGTTTAGATTTTAAGTTCTGGGTGTTAATTATTTTTATCATGCTTTTATTGGAAAGCACTTTGTAACCTTGTTTTGAAAGTTGCTATATAAATCTAATTATTATTATTATTATTATTATTATTATTATTATGTATATAAAGCAACCTATTACATTGCATTCTGAAATATTATATATATATATATGCTTTTAGAATTGATTTTAAAATATTACTGATTACTTTCTAAGCCCTGACAGGCCTCGCCACAAGTTATTTATCAGATCTGTTATTGCCCTATGTCCCTTCCCGCACTCTGAGATCCTCGGATGCATCATTCCTTGTGGTTCCAAGGTCCGGATGTATACTCAAAGTTGATAAAGCCTTTGCAGTCAACAAACCAAGACTATGGAATAACCTGCTGGAGGAGATCAGGGCTATGCAAACTCTGTCTCGTCTTTTTAATCACTTTTTTAGAATTGCTGAAATGTTTTATGACATTTGAGTTGTTTTACTCTCTGGGTTTTTATGTGTTGTTATTGGCTTTTAGTACATTTCATTATCCTCGTGTTTTAAATGTGTTATGTTTTTTATTGTAAAGCACTTAGTACCTGTGTTTTGAAAGGTGCTATATAAATAAATATTATTATATATAGTATATTTGTACATGGTAGTTAGTGTTCAGGTTTACCTCTTTCAGCTTTGTTGTCCATGTTTATGTCTATTTCTGTGCAACTACATTGAGAGTAACAAAAACCACAGTCCTATTCCTGGAATGTGAACACAGTTACGTGGCCAATAAAGCTGATTCTGATGTTTTATTTTAATAATTAATAGAGCAATTTCTTTTTTTTTTTTACAAAAGGCTTCATAGTTCATCGAATAATATTAAAATTTTTAAATCTATAATAAATATTTCATAGATTATGTTCTAATCGAACACATCTATAACTCTTATAATCTGCAAATATGTTTAATTCAAAAACATTTATTTTTTGTTCTTCGTTCACATAACTAGAGAAGTATAAAAAATAGGCTACATCAAATTATTCCAATGGACATTAGAGGTTCCGGGTATATTCTCTGTCTTGTAACGAGCTAAAATATAGTCTAAAAAAACATGTCTTTTTTTGCTTTCCTCCTGTTAAAATCTCATCACCCCACAGATTTACCTCACAACCCCTTTGTCTGATCTGATTTTGTATTGAGAGTTTAGCCCCTTAGAATTGTGCTCAATAGAAAAAAAAAAAAACACTGTTAGACATATTTGCATAATAAGTTGGGCTTTCAATCAATTAAAATATTTAATTGTGATTAATCACATAATTGTCCATAGTTAATCATGATTAATCACACATTTTTTATCTCATTTTATCATCATTTTCATTCACATATCTTGAGGTCAGAGGTCAAGGGACCCCTCTGGCCATGCCTGCTTTTCCTCGCCAAAATGTAGCGTAAGTTTGGAGCTTTATTTAACCTCCTTCACAACGAGCTAGTCACATGTGTCACATGACATGGTACCAATGGATTCCTTATGTTTTCTAGTTTCATATGATGCCAGTATCTTCACTCTAACTTTATAACGGAGCCCGCTACAACCTCAAAATCGCAAGTTGCGTTAAATTCGAATTTGCATTAACAGGTTTTTATCGTGCTAACTTTGACAGCCTTAACAATAAGGGATAGTTTTCCTCACTGCAAATGATCCCACAGCTGTTCTTTGTTAGTAATAAAAGGCAAACATTGGTGCTGTGATGGATGTGTTTGTAACTGTAGCCTAGTGAAGTAATGCTTCAGCAAGAAAAATGACCCAACAGTAACTCAAGTTAATGTACTTTGTTCTTTGGTACTTTGTAGGCTGATTCAAGAATTACATTTTTGGGTAATACTGTTGTAAAAAAGGAGAAATACTAATAAAGAAATGAAGCCGACTCTGCAGGAGATTTCCCTTTAGGCAACTTTCATCACTACAGAAGCTCTCAGTCGTCCCTTTACTGCTCTGCAACAACTCAAACAGCAGCTTGAACAAATCTGGAACTGATTGTCAGTATTTAGAATAGTATTATATAATAGTATGTCATGAAACCGCAATACAATACACACTCATTTCTATCCCCCCCTCCTATCCCAGATAAACAATCTTCAACAGAACAATGAGAATCAAACCGGCGATGTGTGGAGTAAAAAAGGGCAGAGTGTTTATTGGTTCTCAGTCTTCACACCAGGCGAGCGCATCACTCAGCGGTGAGGTCACAGCGCTCGCCACAGTCATGACACGGGCAGACAGAGACAGACACACACAGAGCCAGGTAAAGGGCGTGAAGGTCAAAAGGTCATTTACACACACATTAACCCTCGTCGTCACCTTTCGGTGACTTTAACGAAGGTTGTCGATGTCCTCGGTAAACAGTGAATGATGCCTGTCCAGATTCACATTGATTCTCCACCAAATCAAGAGGACAAACACGTCGTATAAGCACGCTGAAAAACACTTCCTCTGGTCGAAGCCTTCATCTCAACTGTTAAACTTTTTTTTTTTCATGACCATTAAAAAGAATGACGGCAGATTCACTCAAAACAGTTAATACAGGGAAATTTGTGCATTTGTAGACAGTATGGTCAATTTAACGGACAATTTTCAAGCATCAAGTTTCTTTGTAATAACCGAAAAGGATCTGAAATGAGGAGCGCCTGACATTTTAATTTTTTCCACTCTCATCCCAAAAATAGATGATCAGAAGTGGGGGTCATTATGTTAGTAGCCATGAAATCCAAGAAAAGAGTCGGGTAAAACCACAAAACGTCCAAAAAATGCAACAGGTTTCCATTATTTTGACCACACACTGTACAGAAATGATAATAATAATAATAATAAAAAAAAGAAAATTGTGTAAACTCAGGTTACAGTGAGGAGAAAAACCTCACAAAAAGCGCTCAACATGATCTGGGTAACTCTCGAGGGGAAAGATGGTTAAACCCAAATTGATTCAAATAAACCTTCCAAGATGCCCCCAAAAGGCCTGGTTAGGTATAAAACATGTAACTCAGGAATCCGCATCATCTCAGTTCACCTCAGATAAAGCAAACAGAAAGAAGGGAAGTGATGGGGATGTTGACGGCCTACATTGGGTTTGTTTACAGCCCAGCTCCTTCTGTTTTTGTTTAACTGCACCATTTTGTCAATATATTGCAAATGACAGCGGGTTAAAGGGATAATTTGGGTGTTTTGAAGTGGGTTTGTATGAGGTACTTATCCATAGTCAGTGTATTACCTACAGTAGATGGCGGTCGGCACTCCCCCAGTGTGGAGAAACAGACGCTAGTACCAGCACGGGAACAAAGCAATGTACTGCTGTGAACGGGGGCAGTAGCAAAACAGACTTTAACCACCTAAGAAAAGGCCCACCTAAAGAAATCAATATCAGTTTAAGTGTACGTTATATTTAGAGTACTTTGCCATCAGACAGCCCTTTCTGAAGGGGAACCGAAGCCGTTATATGTGTTCTCTCGCCAAAGCCACCAGACTCCATTGAAAAAAACAGTAATTTTACCTCGCAGAACACGGGAATGCTGGTCTACCGCTGCCTCGATCGGTTCGTTAGTTTGTGTTTTTGTGTGACTTTGGTGTTTTAAAGGGTTAGTTCGGATTCACCAAAGTCACACAATAAAACAGACAAACTCACCGATCGAGGCAGCGGTAGACCAGCAACTCTTGTGATCTATGAGGTAAAATTACTGTTTTTTTTCAATGGAGTCTAGTGGCTTTGAATGGCTTCAGTTCCCTGTCAGAAAGGGCTGTCTGACGGCAAGGTAAAGCGGTGAAAATATTCAAAATATAGCGTACACTTAAACTGATATTGATTTCTTTAGATGTCTAAAATCTGTTCTGCTGCTGCCCCCGTCCACAGCAGTACATTGCTTTGCTCCCGTACTGGTACTCCTGTCTTTTACTGTAGGTAATAAACCGACTATGGATAAGTACCTCATACAACCCCACTTCAAAACACCTGAACTATCCCTTTAAGCTCCACCATCTGATACTTACAGGTAAACAGTCTCTAAACTCCCCAAACTCTGTCTCTCACCCATTTCATTCACAGACCCTCTCTGTCCCCCCGGCCAACCAATCACATTCAAACACCAGCAATGATCAGCCTCCACAGTGCTTCAGCTCTGGGATTTTGTCACTTTCAAACAGTCTCTGCTCCCGTTACGCAGCAACAAAAAAAAAGAAGCTCTTTCACAGACCACAGTGGATGAGTTTCCACTTCTTAATCTGCTCATGAGTCCCTCCTTTCTTCACACTGCCAGAACGTGGAGTTGTGGCACGAGTCAGTCACACAGAGGAGCTGGTCGCCCTCCACTCCCCCCAGCAGTGACCAGCAGCCTCGAGGGATTGCCATGTGTGGCTTGAATTACAATGTTTTAGAAAAATAGAGAAGTATGCACAGGCACACAAATATGCCCGTCTTTGGCTTCCTCATTCACTCCTCCACAGGTTCATCCATTACCATCCCTCCTTTAGTTCATACAGAAAGGACTGAACTCTTCGCGGGCGCTAAATTGTCTCAGTTTGCTGTCTGACATAAAAGGTTGAATTGTTGACTTGTATATTGTGTTGAGGACCGTTTTAATGCATCAGTGTGCCTCTAAAGACTGGATATTAGTCTGGAGAACATGAGTGCTGCGAGTGTGGATATGTTCAACAACCTGAAACTAACTCTGAGCTTAATATACCCCGTTAGTTTCTACATACTGTAACATTAAGGTTTATAGAGTACACGTGGAGCACTGAAGGGATTGTGATTTTGGGGCAAAAGATTGTGTAAACGTACAATGTAAACAGCTGTTTAAAATTAAAAAAAGAGATTAGAATTTGATGAATATTACGGGGTGAGAAGCTTCCCATCATTGTCATCTCCATCATCCTGTGATCATGTTTGTTTGTTTGGATGCTATTTGCTCCCGACGGAAAACAAAAACGGCAAATCTCAGGTTGGTAACACTTTATAATAACCATAATTTATAAATGGTAAATTGAGAGTTAATTAAACTTAGTTAATGGTTATTTTACTGTTAACAAACAATGAAATGATAATTAATGTTTACTTATTATTAGTAATGCTATAATTTCTGTTATTTTATCAGTAATTTGCGTAATATGAAAGAATTAGATCATAAATCATATGTTGTATCATAGCTGATAGGAGACGATAACAATTACATTCTGATTACATTAATAAAGTATCTATTAACAGTTTATAGTTAAACATATTATAACATTTTATATATTATATTAAGTATTTGTTAGTGTAAATCTTTAACCAATTTAACCATTGACAAAGTATTAACTATCTAAATAATGTTTATAGATGCTTTACAAAGTATTTATTAACCATTTAACAAGGTATTATATATCATCAGTTCCAACTTTATAATAGTCATCCAAATATTGTTTACAGACTGTTAAACAATTTCTTAAAAATCATTGCGTAATCATTAACAAATACTTATAATATAGAATATAAAATGTTATAATGTGTGCAGCAATAAAGCGTTAAAGGTACTTTATGTAATAATATACATGTATTAATTGCTTTGTATTGCCATTGTGTGAATATATTGTAATGTAACTTAAAAACTGAGACTTTCTCGGTTGCCTGTAACAGCCTGTGGACTGATTTTAAAGGACTCCAGACGGTTTTGCTTTGTAACGTTAGCCAATTAAGTTATTTGCAGATGGCACGCTAGTTAGTATCATGGATGTTACAGATAGTAACAGTGATATTTGATTGTAATGTAATCACTGTTTTGGTCGATGCCCAGGATGATCGTGCACGCCTACGGAGTGCGAGCAACATACTTGCCAACTTTGAGACCTTAAAAATATGGAGGATTTCAACACCAAAGCAGAAAAGTTATAGTTTCAGGGACTTCGTTTCCTGCATTCTGGTGACTTTAAAAGAGTGAAAATAACAAAATAATAAATACACTTCAACAGCATTTTTATGTTAAACGTTGGATTTTACCTTTAACCTTTAAGGATTTCCTGAAAGTTACATATAGTGCCTTTAAAATAACACAAATTCTAGTTATAATTATAATGTCATGGTTTGTTAACAGTAAAATAACTAAATTTTAATTAACTATCAATTTAGCTTTTATAAATGATGGTTATTATTTAGTGTTACCCTCAGGTTTCTTCCCATTGTAACATGCCAGTTCTGCTCTGTTCTTTATAACGTTTCGTCAACCTAAAGAAAATCGGCGACGTTAACATCACTTGGCACTAATTATATCCAATGTGCTTATCAGATGTAACACAGCTAGGGCCTCAAATTGAGCTGAGTCCTTGTTAATCGAATAAGGGGCAACAAAAAAAGAAAATAGAAAATAAAATTCACATGTACATAAAATATTCAAAGTAACTGCTCCGAAAGGGGAGGAAAACACACAAAAAAAATGTAACATTCAAATGTAACAGACAAAACTACATTGACGTGCGATCATCTACTACACGGTAATACTGTGAACTGCACCATCCCTCCCAAAAAAACACAAAACAACATAAACAAACAAGATTTAAAGTCTGTATGGCTCCAGGTAGCGTTGAGTGTCTGCTCCAGACCAGAGGTGTGTTATGAGTTCTCGTTGCTTTCTCTTCTCTTGGACTCTTTCACAGTTTCAAGTCTTTTAGTGTTTAGTGTGCGAGTGTGAGTCTGGTGAAACCAAGCGCTGGAGGAAAAAAATACAGGTTTGTAAAAAAGGATTTAAACTCTCGTCTATTCTGCCGCGAACACGTCTTAGCTTAGATTCTGGGAGGATCGTACCTATGTGGAACACAGACAAGATTCCTGTCATTTAAGCAAATATTTGCCCTCCCACCCAATGCAGTTATACAAACACGCACACGTACGTACAGAACACTTAGCGAGTATATGAGGAAATAAAGTGTGGTGGGGGGGGGCAGAGATCGGTAATAAAAACTAGACACATTCAGGAAGTGTGGGAATTGTTTCTGCTGGAATCGATTGCGAATCAGAGCCCTTAACGTTGACGCGATCAAATAGGCCTGTATGTGTGAGTGTGTGAGAGTGCGTGGTAATTATATGTTAATGAGCTTGTAACTCCAAGCAAACACAAGTGAATGAAGAGACCAACAAATTGAAAGTGTGTAAGTAAAAAAGAAGAAGTTATTTCAAACCCTCCAAAAGTCCAAACGGGTTAGTCCGATGTGAGCGTGCGTGTTGTGATTGTGTGTCGATTAAAAAAAGAAATCTTGCAATCGAGCATGGCGGGACAGGGGACACAAATAAAAATAGTTAACCCCTTAAAAAAAAAAAAAAATGGAAAAAAGAAAACAGAGGAGAGGATTATTTGTGTCCATCCGAGGACAGTCTGTCTGTGAGAGAGAGAGGAGAGGAGAAGTCCAATGGCTCCACTGAATTGCTGGACAGTAAAAACAAAAAGACACTGAGAGAGCAAATGAGGGAGCAGTGGTGCAGGTCCTTGTTCAGTAGTCAGTCAGTACACCCAAAACAGTCACTTCCATCCCCACACACACACACACACACACACACACACACACACAGAGTCATTCTCACATATACAAGCACACACACATACACACATACACACATACACACATACACACATACACACACAGGGTACTGTGGTTAAGGCAGTGGTGGCAGGTGAGGCTGCAGTGAGGCCGGGGCTCATGGCAGTGAAAGCTCCCACTACTGAGTCAATACTCCTCCTCATCCTCCTCCTTGTCGTCGGTTTCCTCGTCCCTCTCTCTCTCTCGTCTTTGCTCAGTCACTCCTCGGCATCGCTCACTCGAATGACATCAGATTGGCTGGCACCTGTGAGGTGTGTGATAAATAAGGTTAAAGCTGTGCCTTGTGTGATTCCCATACTGAAACTATCTGTCCTGGAAATGTATTTATACCCGTAAACTGTGGTAAGATATTTGCAGATTTATCTTGGATTATAGTATCTGTAATTTTGAATTTATATTGGAACTTGTATTATTTTAAGGGTCAACACAATAATAAGGATAGAATAAATGTAAGTTTGCTGAAGTTCACGTTTGTGTTTTCAAGAAAGAAATAGAACAATATACATTTATTAACATAATAACTTTAGCTAAAAACAAAAAAGCTAATAAAACTATGAGACTGTGCTGTTATTCGTTACTATTTATTTACCCCTGACATGTTTTATGTTACTTTATGGGTTTTTTTATCCCTGTGTTTGCTTTTATATATATTTATTAGGACTGTCAATTGATTAAAACATTTTATTGCTTATTATTTTATCTGTTCAAAATGTACCATAAAGGGAGATTTGTCAAGTATTTAATACTCTTATCAACATGGGAGTGGGGAAATATGCTGCTTCATGCAAATGTATGTATATATTTATTATTGGAAATCATTTAACAACACAAAACAATGAGAGATATTGTCCAGAAACCCTCACAGGTACTGCATTTAGCATAAAATATATGCTCAAATCATAACATGGCAAATTCAAGCCCAACAGGCAACAACAGCTGTCAGTGTGTCAGTGTGCTGACTTGACTATGACTTGCCCCAAACTGCATGTGATTATCATAAAGTGGGCATGTCTGTAAAGGGGAGACTCGTGGGTACCCATAGAACCCATTTTCATTCACATATCTTGAGGTCAGAGGTCAAGGGACCCCTTTGAAAATGGCCATGCCAGTTTTTCCTCACCAACATTTTTCGTAAGTTTGGAGCGTTATTATCGTGTTCACTTTGACAGCCCTAATTTTTTTTTAAAAGTTCCACACAATATGTTTATAAGAGTATTTCCTAATCCCCCCGTGATATTCAGCAGTGTGTGAGTGTTTATTTGGCTCCGTACCTGTTGTCTGTTGCTCTGACAGGCAGCACTCAGATGTTTGAACCAGAGCGATGCGTTCGTTTTGTTCCCTGCTTGGTACTTGTAGGTGTTACCTAGGCAACGGAGACAAACAGTGTGAGACGCCAAGTGTCTCATTTCCACCTGCTTTCACAACACTCTGGAAAGATGGCTGAGGCCTCGCTTGACATTGGCTCGCCCGGTAAAATAAAAACAAAGTCACAGTGGAAAAGTTCAGGACAGAGGCAACTGGGGAGTGTGTGTGTGTGTGTGTGTGTGTGTGTGTGTGTGTGTGTGTGTGTGGTGTGTGTGTGTGTGTGTGTGTGTGTGTGTGTGTGTGTGTGTGTGTGTGTGCGTGCGTGTGTGTGCGTGTGTTAACAGCTGTGTATGAACATGAAAAATGCTAGATATCACATCACATACTGAACCTGACAGTTAGATTTACTGTTAATGTGTGTGTTTGCCAAGGTTATAATATTTTTTACTTTTAGTTTTCAGAGTGTGTTTGCTAGTTTTAGTTTAGTATCAGTTTTTCAGAAAGTTTTAGTTTTTATGTATTTAGTTTTAGTTTGTTTTTGTTAGGGTCCGCTATAATGTCCCCGAAAACACGTGGTTGGAGAACTGTGTAGGATCGGCCATAATGTTTAAAGTTTAGTTTTTGTGCTACTTTAGTGTTGGATGTGAAGCGATGGCGGCACAGCGCCGTCTCCTGGAAGGTGAAGTCTGTTCAATTTCTGTGGTTTAATGTCATTTTTTTCGATAGTGATATATTATAGCTAAAAAAAACTAAAACTAAAATGACTTTCTGTTTATCTTTATTCATTTTTAACCAGGAAATAAAGTTTTAATTTACATTTAGTTTCAGTTTACTACAAATATTGTTTAGTTTTAGTTTGCTATAATAACCCTGGTGTGTGCAGGTTTTGACATTAACAATGG
Organism: Sebastes umbrosus; assembly: GCF_015220745.1. Taxonomy (NCBI): domain Eukaryota; kingdom Metazoa; phylum Chordata; class Actinopteri; order Perciformes; family Sebastidae; genus Sebastes; species Sebastes umbrosus. Next base: position 23,225,905 of record NC_051273.1, on the reverse strand, counting down.
CCCGTGGCTACAAAAAGTTACTGTGGCCACCAAACATCTCCTGTAGGTGGCCACACCAAGTTTTATCAGGTCTCTCTGGAAAACAAGACTGCATGCCTCAATGAGATTACCTGTCTAAATAAAAGTTAAATAAAAAAAAAGAAAAAAAAAAGAACATACACGTGGCTTTCACCAGCACAACGTTACAGTTACACAAAAATCCTGATTCCTTCACGTCTTCTACGAGAACAGCAAACAGTAGGCTACTCGTCACCAGCTAGCATCCGATATGTCGAAGCTACTAAAGTATGAGTTTACTAAGCCTACTCAGCTGGCAACAGCTAACACGATCCTTACAGAAGAACAAAAACACAAAAGACGGACTATGTAAAAAAACAGACTGTATATAAGAAGTGGACGTAGTCACCGTGATGTCATCCTTTAGTTTGTGGACTAACATTTTGAAGCCTCGAGTTCGGCATTTTGGCCATCGCCATGTTGTTTTTTTGCAACCAGAAGTGACACGAGAGGGTGGAGCTAAATACAACCGAACGCTGAATAAGACATTTTTAGGCGACCAAAAATGTTAGAATTAACTTTAATAAACTGAAAACACTGTGAAAGGGTTAAAGTTGTGAGACAAAAACACAGACAACTCCCAGACCGGGCAACGCCGTAGTAGCGACCTGTCAATCACAAGGTAGCCACTGCGCATCCCCTGCTTTATGGTCTATTTGACTCTAAATGGGACCATAATTTACTAAATGAACATCATGCTGTATTGAAGAAGACTTGAAACTAGCGATTGAGACCATAAAGTCATGTTTACAATGTTTACTGAGGTAATAAATCAAGTAAGAAGTAGGCTCATTTTCTCATAGACTTCTATACAATCAGACTTCTTTTTGCAACCAGAGAATGCAAGTTTAAGGCACTTCAGCATTGGCTTCACTTTTCAGACTTGGAGGTAGCCCACTGGAAAAAAACTAAATGGCAACAACAATTTAGGATTGAATGGAAGCAGGAGTTAATGTCTTTTGATTTATTGACGTGTCACAGTTCAGGAAGGTTGTGTTAAGTTGCGTTAAATTGCCTTTTCTGTATTGTTTTTACATTAGTTTACATTTGGGCCACCAAATTTAGGGAGTGTGTGTGTGAATGTGTACAGGTGATGTCACCCTTCAAACCAAACTCCACTGACTTAGGTCACATATTTACTGCATCCGTTTTCAGAGAGCTGACTGCTTGCTTACGTTAGTCATTTCTGTGTGTGTGTGTCTGTGTGTCTCACCGTGCTCGGAGTCCGTCAGCAAGAAGACGTCGGGATGCTCGGGATCGTCAGCCATCATGGCCATCAGACCCACCACACACACGCTCTTACTGGACGTCGACTTGAACTGGACAGAGGACGAGTAGAAACAAGAGTTAACTTTTCTTTCTCATGACGACTCTGTTGTTGTTGTTGTCTAAATACTACTAGAAATGTTAATACAGGTTTTTGTGTGTATGAATGTGGGTGCAACCTCTGGATCTCGTGCATGTGCACGCCACAAGGTTCTCATTAGCCTGTGAGTGACACACAGGACTGCAGTGATGTCATTGATCTCATTATTCAATGAGTGCTACCATCTGTCTGTCCCCTCGCTGCGCCACACCCCATCCAGTGGTCCACCCCCCCCCCAACACACACAATCACTGACTATTACGTCCACTCATTTACTGTTTTCTTTCAGTTCTTATCATCCTTTCTTCCCTACGCTATCCTCTGTACGGAAACCCGGAGAGGCAAGTGAGGAAAAAATAACTTGTGATTTTCCAAGTCTGAATTGTTTTCTCTGTGAAAGCAGGTGAGTTTGTTGTTGTAATACTCATTTCAGCCACAAGAGGCTGAAGTGCACCACCACCCCATGATCTAAATAGGACTAAACATATTCATGTTTTCTTCCAGGGGAGTTTAAATTTCTCGATGCACCCAAACACAAGGTACATATATTGTGTGTTAGCAGGTTGTGTAAATTAATGCTATTTAGAACAAGGGGTAGTGGTGCCCTTCAGCATCTTACTGACAAAGTGAGTATTACAACAACAAACACTTTCTAAAAAGTAACATAGAAAAATGATCCTGGCAAAACTTGTTGATCTCCACCTGTTTCACAGATAACATTTTAAAAAAAAAAAAAAATTTTTAAAGGAACTTATAAAGATTATCCTGGAGCAACCCTTTTCCATCTGTTCTGAAGTCATAAACACAGGAGAGAAAACTATTTAGATCAGACTTTAAAAAAAAAAAATTAATCATCAGTATTTTTTTATTCTTACTTGCCTCTCGGGGCTTCCGTACCTCTGAGCTCCAGTAGTTTCAGTAAATGTTCCTGTCAAATTGCCAGATGCACTGAACACGCTCTACTTGTTGTTAAATTATGCCAAAACTACATGGAAAATGTGTAATTTTTCTCATTTGCATTTTTTGTCAAGATTTCCCTTTTCCTGTGCATACCGATTAAAAAAAACACATGAAGAAGAATCATTAAGTGAGTTTCCCTGAGTTCATTCTGTAATCAAACATTCTTAGTGAGCAAGTAATAACTATCATGCGTCATCTACTTGTAAAACTGGGTGTGTTTTGGGATAATTTGGTCAATAACTGTGGTTCACATGGAAGAAATCTGTGACTTTCAGATGACTAAGTGCAAATATTTGCTCTCAGTTATTATCAGTTATTTTCCTCAACTGCCTAAACAAACAAACAAACCTGTAGGGCTGTCCTCGACCAAAGAAATTCTTAGTCGACTAAGAATGAAAACGCATTAAAAAATGACTAATCGACTAAAGAAATGTTGGTTGACTGAGACCAAAAACGACCGATAAGTTGACTACGAGGGGATCGCCCTACAAAGCTCCAAATTTTCTATCGTCCGCTGCAGAGATGCGTGGCATGAACGCATGCTCAGACGGTTACACAGAAGACGTGATGGTTTGTGTGACTTACATGTTTTCTCTCGGTAGCCTTCAGGGACTTGGCAGGGTAGTAGTAGAGCTGGGTTCCACAAAGAGCGACCCAGTATTTGGTCCACGACGCCACCTGGAGGCACAACAGTGAAATCTAATTGTCAACTCCACTTCAGCCTGATTGAGTCAGTGAAATGCTGCTACAGTATGGGACTCATGTGCCAAAGAGTAAACACTGTGGGATGTTTTTTTTGGTGTTTTTATTATATTATAGAATATATGGTTCTGTGCTGCATCACGTACTTACAAAGCTTTGACTGGGACATATAAAGAGACGAGATTAGAGAGGCAGAGAGAGACAGATGAATCACAGGGGAGAAGACAGTATGGTTTGGGGAACTAAGGGCGCTTTCACAAGCCAACAATTAGTCCGTTTTAATCAAACTCTGGTGCGGTTTGTTTGTGAACGCAGTAGTTGTACTCTGGTGCGGACCAAAACAACCAAGTTTCCATTTGTTGAGATGGACACAGGTAAACGACAGGTTAACATGAGCGGGAGAGGGCTGACCTGGAGTCTGATGTTTGCTTGACATCTCGGCCGAAGAAAACATACCAAATATGCTAATAAATAAATAAAGTCCACAAAAATAGTGACGTTTATGTAAGGGACAATGTACAGCGAGCCAAGCGGAGGGGTCTTGCGTCGCCCCTGAAGGGGTTTATTTCACAAAAGTGACCCGCTAGCTGTACATTATCCTGCTTATTACACGACTACTTACTTAATAAATCAATAATTTGAAACACAAAAACGGTCCACCGGAGTCCGACATCAGAACTGCACCCATAGAAACGGTCTGTTATACATAGCAACGGTCTGTTATACATAGCAACGGTCTGCTATGAAGCAATAACAGACACTCTGATTCGGACTAGCCAAACGGACTATAGCTTGTGGAAAGCACCCTAAAAGTCCTCGCTTGTCTGTGCTTGATAAGCGGATAACCGGAGAATAAGTGTGCAAAATTAGCATCTTGTTCCATAAACACTGAAAGCTTAATACCAGGAAAATAAAGAGAGTTATGAGATGAAGGAAAAGCATGTGAAAGAAAAAAAAGGGGCACCTGATAATTAATACTCCTCCTGGTGCAGGGAGAGTTCGCCTGACTACATGGCCAGATTGGGGAAAATATTTTAGGCCTTGTTACATCATCAAAGAAACTCGTAAATCACCCGCACTACCTGTGGCAGTTTCAAGTTATTTCAACTGCATAAAGAGCTGCAGCTTTGTTTCCAGTCAAAACAGAACAGGATAATCTCAGTGCAAATATTAAAATGGCTTTAAGAGGCACAAGGCAAACAAAAGCAGTGGGGGGAAAAATGCAAGCACGGTGAAGGAGGAAGAGAATTACAGTGAGTGTAAAAAACAGACAGAAACAGATATGTTCTGCAGGTTAAGGAGTCTCTGAAGGCTGTTCTGCAGACAGCCTTTATTGCCCATCTGCTCCTGTATGGTAAATAGGTAGGTATAGGTGTATGAACAGCACATGGACACATGCATGTGTATAGATATGTATGTATATATGAGTGTGTGTGTGTGTGTGTGTGTGTAGCATCTCACTGTTGGTTTCTTGCCCTCCTTGAGCACAGTCTTCCGTCTCAGCACCCCCTGCACTGTGACCGCTCCGGGATACAAGTGAACCGCGAGCTCCTCCGACTCCGCTGAGCTATGACATCAGGACAAAGACAAACATTACGAGCTATAAACGCAAAGACACACGCGAGGAAACATGCATGCTCTCATGCACGCACACCAGATTGAAATCAGAGATGGACGTAGTATTAAAAGGCAAACGCAATCTGCAAATCTACCTTAAATTCTGCTTCATAAAAGGTATGTGTTTTTGAAAGTTACATTTATTTACGCCTCAGGTAACACTTCACTTTACAGGTCTGCAAATTTCATGTTAATTAGGTGATAATTAGCAAGAAACCAATTTGAAATTTATTTGGAATTACTGCCAAATTACTCCAATATTTACCTCAAAATTTCACGATGAAATTTGCGGACCTTTAATATGAAGTGTTACCACGCCTTGTTTTCACAGAATTGAATTTCACAGATATAAATCTTAACGCTGGTTTCTGCAGAAAGAAGAGCAGCGGCGGACAAGGTGGTGAGCAGATTGTGTCTGTCTGGAGTATCAGAGCAGGAAGCCCAGTGTGCAGGAGCCCAGTGCAGCCTGGTGGAAAGAGCGAGAGAGAGCGAGCGAGACAGAAAGAGAGAGAGAGAGACTCATCTCTAACCGCAAGGGACGCTTTTATTTGCACCGTCCATGAGAATTGGCTTTAATACCCCTGAAGAGTCTGTTCCCCTCTACCTCAGGAATGAGGATGTAACAGTTAGTTTCCAGTAACACATGGAGCTCAGTGTGACTGTGGAAACTCATATTTAGGTCCAAGCTGTGAAATATCTTGGAGACGTATCACAAGAAGAAATCCAGGTTGACCGTGTGTGTGTGTGTGTGTGTGTGTGTGGGTGTGTGGGTGTGCGTGTGTGTGGGTGTGTGTGTGTGCGTGTGTGTGTGTATGTGTGAGGCAGACATGCAAGAAATTTAAGAAAGCAAAAGGTGGATTTTAGACTGATGGTACGCAGCAAAAGATGAAGAATCATGAGCCCCAAACAGATCCATAGCCCTTCTCCTGATTTCAACAACACACACACGCACACACACACGTCTCCCACCACCAGATTATCTCAGCACCATACACACATACATACACACACACACACACACACTCTAAGCACCAGCACACAGCGGCCCCTGGCAGGGACTGAAGTGAGGATAAGAGAAGGGTTTGGTTCAGCTCAGGTTGGTCTTTCAGGTCGGGATGTGTGTACCTGCTGGGCCTCAGGACTCCTCTGTAGGGGATGCGGGCCACACGGGTCACTGGGCCCAGAGAGTGATAGAACCGAGTCCTGTTCAGAATAGGATAAGACAGGATAGGATGGGGGGGCACGGGGGACACTGTTAAGGCTGTTTTTTTGTGTGTTGATTTTCCCTTCAGATTGCATGGGTTAGGGCTGGATGGAGGAGTGTTCATTCGGTATGAGAATGTGTGTTTACAGGGTTATTCAAAGGGTTCAGATGAAGATTCGTGAACTAGTGAGTGTGGACTCCAGACACTTGCTGGCACAGAGGGACTACTGGTTAGGGGGATTTAAATGTTAAGCTCTTAATACATTTCAGGCTGCCGCAGAAGCATCTGAGAGCAGCGGTGGAGGGGTGGTGAGGCACGGCTGCGTGGCTAAAAGCAAGGCTGGAACGCGGCATTCGTGTGCGAGTTTTTAATGGCCGATCATTTTCGCACAGCTGTGTCTCGGGGGCCAGAGCTTTGAAAATGATACAATCACGTCAGGGTATTTTATGATCTTGCACATGGATGCGATGAAAAAAAAGCAGCGCAGACACGGACGTAGTAACCTTACCTCTCAAAAGCCGGCCAAGACACCTCTTCACTGAGCTCAGAGCCCTCGCTGCTCCCTGTGAACATGTACAAATCATTTACAATAAAACACACAACATGTCACTTAAGATACAAAAGTGAGCATTATAGTAACAAGTATCCATGTGTATGTCTTACCAAGTGAAATACCGCTGGACAGAGTGGAGCTCTCTGCATGTCCCCTGGTGGGACTGTGGCTCTCCATCACGCTGTCGTCCAACAGGTGGCGAGAACCAGCGTTGGGGAACGTAGCGCTTTTAAACTCTACTGTATTCATCTTATGGATAAAACTATGTGGACACAAAACACAGAAGGAAAAAGGTAAGTATATCTGCTTCATGACATTGTAACATAAATGCTTTTACGTATCTTTCTTCTTCTATAGTACCTAATAATAATACAAACTAAAGACTAGAAACTGACTTGTAGCCCAGGCTGTGGCACTTCCTATGTCCGTAGGGCAGCAGGTTCCTTGGGGACGGCGGCGTGGCCGGGACTTTGGTTCCTTCAGCGGCTACCGCACATCTACGGCCGCAGAGAGGAGATGCTGACGCTTCCTGGCCTGTAGGTAAGAGTAGGAGGAAACATAAGACTGAAGTTTGTTTGTTTTTTTTAATTGAAAAAACATTCAAATGTACAAACATTGCAGACATTTACTCAACATAATAGTACAGAGAAAAAAAGGACGACCTGTGACGGCACCCACCGGTCACTCAAAGCAGTCACAGCCTTAATTATGCCCAAATTTAAGCCTTAATATAATTTAAACTATTGTCATGAACGGGGAAATTAACAATACAGACCAAAACCGTTTTTTTGTACCAGACTGTAAACATGTTCATTTCTGCTGTAGAGAGACGTCAAGTAGAGGAACATTAGAGGAACTGCAGTTTTTGACACTTCTACGTTAGCTTAATTTTTCAGCAGCGGAGGGTTGCTGCTTCAGAGGGGAGGACACATTTAAAGACCAGGAAAGAAAAGAGATAATAAATCCTACATTTAACACACAACTTACCGACAATATCCTCTTTGGAGGCGTTAGCTCGTGGTGTGCTGGTGCCTGGCTCAATCTTCTGTGACGACCTAAATAAAGAACATTGATAATAAATCCATCAGCTTGATTTCGTCCTCTGTGAATTTCTCATCATTAAAAATAATTATGGAGATGGAATATTTTTTGGGAAAAGATAGATGAGGACCAGAAAACCTGTTTTGATGTTCCTGGCAGGAAATTACTCCTGTGACTAAATCAGAATATTCTGAGGCAAAAGCATGTTATCCATCCGAGTTTGGTTTCTTACTTGTAATTGTCGTCCTCCACAAACTTCTGCAGCTCCTCGATGTACCTGACTGAGTTGAGATACTTCTGGACATGAGGCAACACTGGGACATCTGAAAGGGGGGAAGATAATGAAAGACATTTAAATAAATGTGTGTTCATGGGATCTAAAACCGACAAAATATAGAGGCATGTCAGGAGTGAGGATAACAATTTACTAATAGTATACAACTTTACTAATCAAAATTTTACTTGAAACTTGTCCTCTAGCCCGAGTGTTGCTAGGTAACAGCTGCGTCTCATTTGTAAGTGCTTTATGTCCTTTTCCCTTTATTATCGACCCAGAGATGCACGGCTTCTACTCCATATAAAAAAAACGTATACAAACTACGGCCGATATCTCCGACACTCAGCGACTCACACCAAAACAACCTAGATAGATAAATACAGGTACACTACAGGTAAGAGGATTCTGGGGTGAAATGTATGCTGCCTCCTCCTCATCTTGATTTGTGACTGCTGCTGAATGCAGATCTCACTGAAGTATTGATGATGAATAGCAGAGATTCATTGGGTCTCCATGGCGACAGAAAATTAAGTGGCCAGGCTTAATGCAGTTTCCTTACAGCATTTATACAGACTATGTCTTCCTTTGTATTTGTTTTTGTTCTTCCACATGATGGACATGATCACATGTCTTGAGGTCATGAAATTCATCAGCTGAGAGTTAGTGATCTTCTTCAAAAACATTTTTATCATATTTGTTGAAATTCTCACCGACAGCGATCAATAAATCAAATGCTCTGACAAAACAAAGAAAAATAATGTGGTATCTGTAGCTGTCGCAGGCCTGTAATAAACTCCTCCAATCATTTCATTGCGTGTCACCAGAGTCTTTCACAAGCTGCTAGCTTTACAGCTGTGAGTACTAACAATAGCCAAGTTCGTTGTTTATGTTCATTATGTTATGTTTACGTCATGGATGTATTATAAGAACTGGATATTGGACCCCAAGATGGCACCTATTCATTCCAATGAGAACTGCTCACCTGGAGTATACGCCAAAAAAAGTGTTCTGGCTTCCGGGTTTACTTCCAGAGTATGCGGCTCACTGAATATGTGCAGCAGTGTTTCTAGAGTTCCTGTTCGACCCATAAACTTTACATTATGATGACGTCACAGATTTTTAAATCACTTTTCTAGGCTCAAGGAAAGCTTAACAAATATATAACCTCCATGGATAAAAAAATTCATGATAAACGGTGTTTGCAGTTCGAGGTGTTCTGTGAACAGTTTTACGGGGAAAATGCTTTTTGGGCTGCAGGGGGATTTTTCGTTGCAATACTGCGAGTGGCCACTGGACAAAATTGGAAGCAAGGCTGAGCGGTGGCGCCATGTCCAGGTCTTATTACACATGATCATTTTGGGGGAGGGGCTTTGGATGGGGGCCTGAAGGGAAGGGCTGTCAGTGCTGCCAATTTGGCAACTTTCACGCTAGATTTAGTGACTTTTGGAGCTAATGCTGCTAGCTACTTTCATTGGAAAAGAGTTGGGGCTCTGTTTCTCGGTTGGATACTCTTTAAAATCTAGCGTGCTCTTGCTAGTTTCTCAAGATTACCTACCCTAGCTTTAAGCTGGTTGGATGTTGGACAAAACTGAAAGTCCTCTAGTTTTTTCCTGTCACATTACCATCCCATGAATGTGTGGCTGTGTGCGTCTAAACCCACCGTAGGTACAGGATCTCTGCAGGTCCGATATGATTCTGAGAATGTTGTTCATCAGGTTCGATCTCTGTTCGTTCTCCAGTATGCTGCCCGTGGAGGGATAGGCTGAGTCTACATACGTCAGATCGGACAGGTACATCCCTGAAACAAAGCAGCACACAGAAAAAAAGATGCAACATGTTAAATTAAACCAGGAGAAACACACACAGCCCTCTCCTCCCTTCTCCTCTCATCCTTTAGTGAGTCGAGGGCCCCACTGCAAGCCGAACGAGGACAGCGTCCATCTGTTGGAGGAGGCGTTATATTAAACATCAGCGAGGATTTTCCAGCCTGAACACAGAAAGCTCAGCTCATTAGAAAGCAAACACACAGACACAAACAAGGCATCCTGCATCCAAGATTTTTCTTGGATGCAGGATGCAGTGCCAGTGCAGCTGTGGATTTCTGACCAGCTGGTAATCACAGACTGTTTGATATCACAGGAGCCCAAATAGAAAGGAATAAGAACCCTGCACAATCTCTCCTATTTGCAACACTTTGCTCAAGTTTCTAACTGACTTTTTTTTTTTGCCCTAATCTGCTCCCCCTTGGATCTAAATAAAGCCTTGAGTGGATGATTGATCTTCTCTTCAGCCTTTCCAACTCAAGGCCATCTCTCTCTTTCCCTCCCTGTTCCCTCTCTTCTTGCCTCTTTCTGGCAGACTTGCAAGCAGAGCTGAGATTCTTAGTCTCTCATTACATAAATATTAACATTAAAAGACAAACCCAGGAGCGGCTTCCCACCATTCTGAAAACATAGATTAACAAGCTTTATAAGTGAACTGATGGTGTGCTTTTCCTTCCACACCTCCTTCTCTCTCTCTCTCTCTCTCTCTCTCTCTCTTGCTTAATGTTTCTTTCACACACCAGTGTCGAGATTAAGTGCAGATGTAAGAAAAGTTATCAAAGTAGACACCAACACCCATCCTCCTTGGAACACGGTGTTATACTAGCAGATGTGCACACGTACACATGCATTTGCAATGCAGGAGTCTAATCACAGATGTACAAATATGCATCGACAACAGAACTGCAGGACCAGATCCAGCCGATAAAAGGGCCAAAGCTCGTCTTCAGGATACCATGCACACACACAAACACAACACCATCTGATTAGAATCAGAGAGAGAGAGGGAGGGAGGTTGTGAGCAGGAGAAGCAGTTTACAAGAGTCTGGAGACACAGCTGTAAGGGGGAAAGTGAGAGATGGGGAAGAAGAGGAGGAAGAGAGGGATCGTGAAGGCTTAACTGCTGTAGCAGCTCTTTTGAGTGCATGTCAGGGATAACAGCAGTTAGTCATGCACAAATCTATACTGCCTGGAACACACAGGGTGCACAGACACTTTGGGTGTGTTTACATGTATGTATGAAAAGATCAAAACAGAAACCTCAGGGTAAGATGGAGGAAATGTGGTCACAAAGTATGACGAAAACTACATCCTCTCTATCTAGCAGCTGAACCTGAACATATTAAAGTAAACGACAGCGGTGATAAGGACCAGACGAGCTCAGACTTCACCCGGAGCAAGGATTTTTCTCACAAGTCGGCTTTATCTGCCTTCCCTTTTTTCTCCAGCTGAAGCTCTACAGGAAGCTGCTCAGAAACGTCAGCAGCATTACAATCAGCTCTTCCCACTGCTAAAGGTGCCACCTGTACGGACTGAGTCTGGAAAAAGGAGTCTATTTCATTATGGCCCTTGGTCTCAACCTCATCTCGCTAGCCAGTTTTAAAGAAAAGTTATCAGATGTTTTAATCATAAGCTGTTCTTGCAACAATGCATAAAAGGTTTGTCTTGTCTTGCCTTTTTGTCTCTATGCATCAGACACTTTCTGTGTTTATTATATATACCTTTTCTGTTGATGTGTGGACTTTAGTTTTTACTCTGTAATGTATTTTTGGCTGGACCACAGAGGGCCAGCCCTACAAACGCAAGTCTGTCACGGAGTGAGTGAGTGAGTGATGAAGTTACACAATTGGTCGGCCGAGTGTTGGCGTTTCCCGATTGGCAGTTGCTCTTTCAAAAACAAAAGGCGTAGAACAGTCCTTTATGCAAATGAGCCCTTCCAGCGCGACACGTCCGGCTCACGAAACTTGGACCAGGCTGTGAAACTGGGCGATCTAGTTCTAAAATGAAACGAGATTCAGCAGTGGCATTGCCTATTTCTCACTTTTCAGAAGAACATTTTAGTGGATTGTTTAGATGGAATAACAGAAAGTTTACGAGCAGGCCGCCATGTTGTTTCCAGGGACTAATCAGGTGCATTACACGAGAGGGTACGTCACCGCTTGGACGGCCAGTTGAGTGAAGCAGCGCGTCCCCTAGTGTCCTCGCCGGACCCGGTGGACATGTACCGCTGGATTTAACATTATAGACATGACCACTGACTATTTGTGTAACAATTTAGCCACAAATTTGCAGACTGATCGTACACGGTCCAGACATATACTCGGTTTTAACCGAGTCTTTGTCGACTAATCAGTCGTTTTGGTCTCAAGCTTCGGTTATACTTTCTGCAAAGGCGGCCGCATGGACATGAGCGGATTTGGAATCGTTACAATGAAACGTTTGGATCTTTTATACTCTGAGCTGATTTCTCCACGCGGCAAACAGACATTCTCAAAGCTCCCGAAAGTTTTCAATTTTTGCCACCTATCTGCGTCCGCGTAGTTGGAAATATTTGGATGTGCTCGGAAGAAAACCTGCCGCAGGAACCTCTGCGAAGGGCCGTGTCTGATGAGGTGACATCACTTTGGTCGTGCGGACACTCGCGACCCTCACGGATGCAGCAAGCATGAATCATGCTTTAGTTGACTAAGATGATTAGTCAGTTTTTATGCTCTTTTCATGCTGAATGACTTATTTCCAAGGAACTTATGAGCACATCTCTGGAAAACACCAGATTTAAAGCAGTGCTTTTGTGTGATTGTTTGTGGAGAAACTCAGTTTCACAGATCTGATGAATGTATGAACTCAACGTTGACCTTTAACTTTGCTGCCTTCTTGGCAAAATCATCGAAAAAGAGATTTTTTTCTCAATGGATTTTATCTGGTTAAATAGCAGTAAAATAAAAAAGGAGAAAATCCAAAAAAAGAGGGGAATTGTGGGTTGTAATGAAAGAAAGAGGGGTCAAAGTAGTTTGTGTCGGTGCCCCCAGACTCAGCACAAACACTTCTGAATTCAAGCAGGTCTTGTTTCATTTCACTCAGCTCACTTTCTTCTTCTATATAAAGAACCAAGCGCTCATTGTTGAGGATGGGAAACTTAATGAGGCAGCTCTGTTATTCTCTTTTTCTGTCTTTTTTCCATGAGAGTGACATCAGAGGTAGGCTGGGCCGCTACAAAAAGAAAAAATAGAGAGGAAGAAAAAAAAAAAAGAGAGGCAATCTCAAACTCCCACACCCTCATCCCCCTTCTCCTCCCCTCTCTTCCTCCTTCCCCTCCCTCCTCTAGTCTCCCCCATCCTTTGTGAAAAACTCAAGGCATCAGTCGTCAGAGCTCAGTCTGTTGAAGTGGCCGGCTCTTGAACCGAACCATGCCTCAGCCCGGGCCCCAGGACAGCTGAGTCCACAGAGAGGAGCTCATCTTTGGGGAAGTAGGGCCTCGGCGAAAAAAGACTTTTCATATTGTGATTTTTTCAGCTTTGGGACAGAAGGAGTGAGGAGCACCTCAGAAGACCGGGACAAAGAGGCAACAGAGATGAGTCCTGAGCACTGCAGCTCGGTGAAGACACAACACAACACACACGTGAAACTATAACTGAAGGAAACAACACACACCCCCCGCTACTGGTAACAAAACAAAAAAGGTAAATGATGCCTGAGTTCATTCTGTTTCCAGGTTTTGTTGTGTGTCGACATGACAGTGACTGTGTGTGTGAGTGTGTGTGTCTGGGCAGCTGTGAGAGCTCTGGCTGAGAGGTTGGAGAGGTTAGGACGTTTCGTGACTGGAGGCTCCGGCTGCAGACAGAAACATTTAGCAACGCTTCTTTGGCTTTCCTCTGGAGTATGAGGCCGGGGATAGTCGGAGTTCAGCATGCTAAGAGCTGCATCATGTGTATACAGTCAACAAGTAAGGGTAAAGTTAAGGGTGTGTAGGATGCCATTTATATGTGGCAAAATACAGGAATGAAAACGGTGCTTGGTGATTTGGGCATTTCCATTGTGAAGAGGGTACATTTTAATAGAAATAATGAAAATGTTGGTGTTGTTTTCTTTTATATGTAACACCCCAACTCTTAGTATGCATCTAAACTTTATACTACCTGACCTGAAGAGAAACAGAAAGCTTAAGGGGTGTGTAGGATGCCAATTGTGTAGGCAAAAGAGAGGAATTAATTTGTTAAGTAATGGAGCTTGGTGATTTGGGCATTTTCAGAGTACATTTTAATAGAAAAATATAAAGAAAGAAGTTGAATAATGATGGTTGTTGTACCCGCAGACTGTTAAAATGCATCTAAATTATACACTAAGTCTGACCTGAAGAGAAACAGAAAGCTAAAAGGGAGGAGAAAGAAAAGTAGGGCATTCCAGCAAAACACTTGAGGGAGACGGATCTGATCTGATGGAGAGATTTGAGCTCTGGAGCCAGGCTTGTTTATTTTTTCTTGGCTTTCGGTTTCCTAATTGAGCACCATCTGAGCTTTCGCCACTGACACGAGGGTGCAGGGCGGCGAGTTAACCCGGTGGAATCGGGGTTAGATCAATAATGTCACGCCTAATGAGGTGGTGACAAGTCTCTCAGCACTTGCTTCTCCTCGTTAAAAACATGTGAGATCAGAAAACACATCGTAGTTTGTGAAATCCTTAAAAGTTAGTCCCATTCACAGGGTCGTGGCGATACACTTTAATCCAACCCTAACCACATCCTCTATCAACCACTCCCCATGGATAATATGAGGCACTTCAGTCTCAACCTTGCCGTGATAGCAAAAAAGCTTTGAACACCAACCACATCAATCTGGAGCGCTTCCATATCACCAACTCAACAATTATCTTCAAATGTTTTCGCTTACGTCCCTGGCCTGTTGGTGGGGTCTGTGGAAAATATTCTGTTCGCTACAAAGCCACATCTGTGAATGCTGTAAAACGACCATGAGAGAGAGAGAGAGAGAGAGAGGACACACACGTATGAGAACATGCACTCTTCAAAAAAGCTCGAAGGAAAAAAGGCCAAAATGAGGGAATGGCAAAAGGCTAAGAAAACATTTCATGAGTAGAGTAATAAATCACAAGATCAATACCTCCAATAACTCAGCCTGGAGAAGGAAAAAAAAGAAAGCTGAAAAGATAAAGAGAAGGAGCAGCTGCTGGAGAAATATATCCAGAACATTGTGTGCTTGGAACTCGGGTTCACCTGCATGGGGGGACAGGGCCTGGGAGACTGCTTTAAATGGGTCATTATACAACCAATCCAGACATTAACTAACCATTCCCATTACCTTCATCCAGCGCTATACATCACAACAGACTCCGTTTGATGTCTTTCCTATTTTAAGTTTTTAAAACTCCCAGGACAAGCCAATAAACTGCGGTCAGGTCGTGCATGTATGGTCGCCTGTCGGAAACAGTTAACCGCTGCCCTCCTATGTTGTAACGCAGCGGGAGATTGATGGCTCACTCAGCTGGCCCAGCACCAGCCAACTTGTGGTTTTTTTTGGGGGGCGACGGACATGTGGCCAATCGTATCTCACTGTGCGACCTGAGGCTGTGTGTGGACACAGCTGATCTTATCAGTACTAGGACACATATAGAAGCAGATAACACACACGCTGGATACAGACATTGGCTTGTCTAAAAACACCCTGCTCTCGCGCTGCGCTGACTACATGCGGTTAAATCCAACCGGAGCTCAACAAACCGGACACATCGTATCTCTCAAAACCTACATTATGAGCTGTAGGGCAGCCTGTAGCGGGCTGATGAATCACAAAAACTGTGAGTTAAAAAAAAAAAGTCAAGGCTGAAGCTCATTTAGAATCCCTCTAATGAGAGCTTGGACACAGTTGAATGGACAGGTCACCTTAGGGAGGTAGAGGTCAGCCTGGAGGTCAGGACAAATAGACAGGAGAGGTGGAGGTATGTAATTAAGTAAAGCCAGCGGGCAATCAGCCTGTTATGCCATGTGAGTGTGAATTTACGAGTTCTTCCTCGCTGATTCAACTAATAGGAAGCATGTGAAGTCAGAGGTATGGGCTTACAGCTGCATTGGGTAGAAGCGGAGCAAATATGATTAAAAAAAAAAGTGATCAGAGCCAAGCTGGAGCCTGCCGTCTCTGAGCAGCTGTCAATCACTCGCGAACTCCGATCAAACGGTCAAACTAGGCAGCGCTGATCAAATATGAATCAATACTCTGTTACTGTAATGCCTATTTCTCTCCTCAAATGTTTCCAGAAACATCTTGTAGTGTACTGTTTAGCTGTAAAACGAGAAAGTTTGTGACCCCGGCAGCCATGTTGAGATCTGTCGAGGAAATACCAAGCACCGCCCACCAGCCGGAGCACAGCCAATAGGAACGCTCTCGCTCTGAAATGACCTGCGATTGATTGAACAAAGCCAAGAGGAGATGCAGAAGTCTCTCTCAGAGCACTTGAATTACAATATGCTGAAAGGTTTTTATGTCCAATGATGCCAAAAAGTTTCTGCCTACTGCAGCTTTAAGGTGAGGTGTGACTCAGGGGAGAAATAACACAGAGAAAGATAGAGTGCTTATGAGTGATCACACCTTCCTGCAGCCAAACAAACATTATATAAATGCTTTAATACTCCCATCCTCCCGGCTCTCCTCTCTCCCCTGACCCTCCTCCAGCTCTCTTCTAATGCCTTAGCGGCAGCATGTGTTCGCTCATGGCCAAGTGTCACTTCACAAGAGAAAAAGCCACCTGAGCGGGCTAAGTAACAGCTAATCTGTCAGCCTCAGTATTACAGTACTGGGGCAAGAATTAACATTATGCCGGAGTGTGCGTACAAGGAGAGTTGTGTTTGTGTTGAGGGGCAGGATGTGTTTGTGTTGGGATGATGGGGAGGGTGGGGGGGGGGGGGCGTGGGGGGCGTGGGGGGGGGGGGGGGAGGATGAGTGTCATGGAGTGATGGAGGAGGGTGTTGGAGAGTTGAGAGTCCTTATCTTAACAAAGTGTGACAGATAGAGCGGGACGGCCTTACGTGAACTCTGGATGCCTCGGACGCAAGAACGACGTGTTTGTGCATTTATGTGTGCAAAAAAAAAAAAGAGGAAGAGGGGGAACCCGTTCTCCACAAAGACCGATTGATTGCAAAGGTTGTGGAGCGGACGGTTGAGGGGGTGAGGTAGAGGAAGGGTGGGGCTGCACCCTAATCCCACATATAGACCTCTGACCCCCCCCCCCCCCCCTCCCCAACATCAGCCCACATGTTTAGAGTTTCATTACAGAATGGAAGGAAAACAGATGGGGGATGTGAGGCCTCGGGGGAGGAGAGGGGGGGGGGGGGGGGGGTAATACAGCCTCAGTAATACAGCATCATGGAGGGAGACAACTCAGTAGCTGGAGAGCAGGAGAGCAGGAACCACTTCTGGGCTTTTCATTGAGTCGGTCTGTGCTCTAACCACAGGCTTCCTAAATAGAACCACTTAATCTAACTCAACTTTGTTTTTCCACATCATCCGTCATTTTTGTATTCTAGCTCGAGGCTCCGGTCTCAATTATGAAATACAGAGAAAATCCTATTTTAGGCTCTTTGTATCCAGCTTGATTTCCCTTTTTAATATTTCCAACTTGCACTGTTTAATGAGGAGATATTAAACAACTCCATTATATTACTGGCAATCCTGACATTTATCCAGCGATATCTCTGGAAAAATAAGCTAGGTTCATGCTCGCCGTACTGTAGCTGGCGCATCACCAAAATTACGTCATCATGGCTTTCACGTGGTGCGCAAAGTTGTCGCGGTGGTTTGTTGTGTTGCTACAACTGTTCATTGAGAGACCACAGGGACAGTTGGAAAGTATGTGACCATGCTCCTCTATAATTTGGTTTTCACGTTTTTCTCAAGTTAAAGTCTTTTAAAAGCACCCTTAAAAAATAAAGATGGAAATAAAACATGTCTGTGATCTTCTGAAATCTGATCTAATCAGCTTGAACACACCTTGGAAATCATCAAGACTCATAAAATCAGTTTTCTGCAACAATTAGGAACATTAAGTGGCCATTTTGAGAAATGTCTGCCATGGCCCTTAAATGCAGCGCCCCGATATCTATATCTTTTCATAACATATAAACCTACGTCTTTGCCAAATGCTTTAATCGTAAAATGCACAAATGTTATGAATATTTCAGCTGAGCTGACCCACTATTAATACTCTACCATGATGTATTACGTACTCCACCGTGGTAGCAGGATTTAATCTGTCAGGTTTCTACAGTTTTGTTGATGAGGCTTTTATGACTTTTTCCTTGTTGTTGTTAGAGCTGTACTTTTACTACTTCTTCCCCGCTCATGCTGCGTTCACCTCTCGAGCCCGCTGTCCTCGATTACCTCACATCTTTGCTCTTATTTTAATTCCATCCTTTACTCCAAACTAGTCAGACTATTTCTCAGCTGTCAGCTCTTCATTTCCCCCTCGTGGCTCTGTAACTTGTTTTAGCAAAGCACAAAAGAATGAGTCACTTTGATGGACGGAGCGTAGTATACGGAGTGGACGTGTAACTCAGCAAACGGTGGCTGGTGACATCATGTATGGATGAAAGGCTGCTCTGGCTGCGTACCAACAGTAGAGCTGGCTGAGCTCCATGTTGTCATGTAAAGCAGAGCTGCTGTTTTATTCTTGCTTCAAATCCAAACCTTCACTCACACCCGCGCCCCCCCCCTCTCTTTCTTCTGACCAGTGATGATGTGTTGTGTGTTTGAGGGCATTTTGGACTAGTTGTGGGAAAGTCTGAGGACCAGATGGGGGAGTGGAAGCTGGGAAATACATTGGTTATGAAAATATAAATCAATTTCTCTCCCGCTTTTTGAACTGCAATCCATCAGGCTGCAGACGGACACATCAGAGCTGCTAAATCACTGCAGGACACCAGCAGCTCTGAAACCCACACAACAGTCAACAGATGATTCTGGCAGGATGAATCTAAATGTTACACTCTCGTGGGCTCTAGTTCATGCTCCTCACCTGATGCATGCATGAAGAGTCCAGCGCACCAAACAGATTCACCCAGCTTGTGTTTTATCACATTTATTTAGCACAGGAGTCTCCATTGTAGCTCGCTACCTGTTTCTGAGTGGCTCGCTAAAGATTCAAAGAATATGTACATAAATGTAGTTTGTCTGTTTAAATTTCTATCCAATCAAATTCACAGACAGAATGATTATCTGCCAATCAGCTGTCTATTAAACGAGTTACGCTGCAGTGACGCCTTTACATTAGGCGATGTTAACAGACTAGCCAGCACACACCAGATTTGACAATGACCGCAGAAAATAGCAAGGCCAATAAAAGGCAAAAAATATAACATTTTCAAGAGGGATGTGTAAGAAAAACGGTTGTAGACCTCTGATTTAGTGTGAGCGCAAAGCATCAAGAAAGAAACTATCAAGTATAATTATCTTACTTTCTGTGCTACCTTCTTCTAAGACTCCGTTATATATGATGTACACATATAAACCGTGCCAGTTTGTTTGGTACACCAAGCTAAAACTAATTCAGTCCAATAATTCAACAGTTCTGCAATAAATCCTACCTTCATGAAGGTTATAATAGTGGGGTTATATTAGAGATGTTGATTCAACTGTATGGTAATTTTGGAGGATATAGTTTCTGGTGCTGATGGTAGCGTTTACTGACTGCTGTACTAGACTGCATTACTAGGTGTACATGAGTACAACTGAGTGTATGTTACAAGTATAATAAATACTGTATGATAGTGATATACAACAGCACAAACCTGCAGTGAGCCAGTTTTCCACGGAAGCAGCAGTTTATACCGATTGTTTATTAAGCGGTTTGCTTTGGCTCAGATCAAAAAATGCCTGCGTTCTACATACAGAGTAACCTGAACCACCAGTGAGACATATGGATGTCTCTCTGGGGTAACAACCAACATCCATTACGCTGTTTAACCAACGAGGAAAAACACATTTTTCCTGTCTAGCGGTAATGTAAGCAGCCGTCTAGCTTAATGAGTTCTCTGGTCATTTCCTCTCTGACGACATGAAAAGAATTATTTCTGTGTCCTACTCGGGCGCAGAGCTAATCACCGTTAATGTACAACATCTACACAGAAAACCAAGGTAGACGAAAGCCAGTGGCCTCGCTATATACACACACACACCTCCACATAATTAAAGCCAAACCCAATCTGTGGGCTTTATCGAGGTGTAAAAAGAGCAAAGGAAGTACGCTAGAGATTAATACTGCCTGTCTTTAGACTGTTCTTATAACAGCCATGAAAATAAATTAAACCACAGCTCAGACAGACAGACAGCGGGGAGTGAGGACAATTAAAAAGCCACTGTCATACGTCTCCTGACTATTGATAACTATTAGCTGGGTGAGGAACCAGCAATGCACTTAGGGAGACTTATGAAGCTAATACTGTTGCCAAAATATAAAGCAGGTAGAGTTAGAGGCCCGTTGCAAATCCTTATTCCACACACTGGTTTCACATGGATGTTATGGAATACAAGAGCTGTTTGTCGGTGGGGCTGAGCCAACAAGAAATGTAATAAATCCTACTCATATTAAGGAGAAAATTACTCTCAATTTCTCTTATTTGCTGTGCTGCTTACTGCAGACTTTCATATGTATTTGCAACCTGCTGCTTAAGCGATTTAGCTGTAACCGAAAGACCTGGAGAGGAAAGAGAGGAAGGAACACGGAACAGAAGAAAATATTCAAAAACTTCAGGAAAGGAAAGTAGGAAGGGAGGGAGGGAGGGTTTTAAACAGGGAGGAAAGTAATTAAATGGAAAGAAACAGACGGAGAAAAGAGCGCAAATTTGTCAAGACTAAAAAAGGAACGGGAGTATTTAATCTACAAGAGTTATGTTGCAGTTATGTTCAGGATACCTGGCCAGGATGGGAAATATTACCCATTTTCTATCTCTCTCTCTCTTCTATCTTTAATCCACTGCTACCTGTGCTATCCATTTAAATCTTTGTGCTTGGTTCCAGCCTCACACACAGTCACTCCTCATCTCCTTCCCCTGAAACATGTGAGGGAACATTGCTCATTCATGCCAAGGCACACTGCCCTACACATGCTGCACTAGTACATGTGAGCTAAAAGTGAACTTTAATCTTTGTGGGCGGATGGAAATAAAATGGTGAATGCACTGAACTTGTATTACCGTGTCATAAAAATGCATATACAGACGTACATAAAGGAATGGCACAGTGCTTCCATTGTAAGCTAAAACCAGATTCAGTAAACAGGCTGGTCTATCGGATTCAAGTGCAGCTTGTTAAGAATCATCCAAATGGTGCCATGCATGGACTTTTAGTATTTGTTGCATCTGAAAAGTGGCAGATGTGAGCTATTGTTGGCATAATGGCCTCTTACATCTTTGCTGACCTAATATAGTTGGTCAAGTAGGGCAGCACGGTGGTGCAGTGGTTAGCACTGTCGTCTCACAAGAGGGTCGCCGGTTCAAACCCTGCCTGGGGCCCTTCTTTGTGGGTGACGTACCATGACACGTGATTGGTCCCTGGTTTTCTGCTTGTTTCAAACAGGAAACAACATGGTGGCCTGCTCGCAAACTTTCTGTTATTCCGTTTAAACAATCCACCAAAATCTACGTCTGAAAACATTTTAAGCAACAAATTTTACTCCCACAGACGAGCACTTCATGTTTTCCGCTCAATAGCCTTCCCGGCCCCTGAGAACTTGAGCAGTGTTTCGTTTCGGTTTGTCGGGGTAGAAAAAAGAAGCCGCTCTGCTTGTTCTGAGGAAACGCTGTAAACTGTGTACCTTCAAAACACATCGGTGACCTCTTCACGTTCCCTGGAAAGTCTTTGATATGTTGTGGTTCCATGAAAGAGATTAGGCCCCTGGCACTCACAACCACCACCCAAGAGGAAATCAGCGTCCAGAAGACAGGAAAGAGACGGAGAGGAAACAAGAAAGAGATTGGAAATGAAGGAGGTGATGGCTGATGGATGAGCTGTAATGCTGTGTGAGCTGCTCGTGCTTAGGGGACGTGTGGACGATGCTATATATGGAGACTTTATGGAGCTCCCAGCAACAGTAGAAAGCCAGTCATAGTTTGAAAGAGAAGAACTGATACTGCTGACTGTTAAAGTCATCAGCAGCTCTCTCTGAGGTCAGCAAGGATACAGTACCTGGTTACGCTGTCAAGACACATCGGCTGCTGGAAAAACACATGACCATGAAAATGGATAACGTCTCTGGATAGTCATACACACACACACACAGTATTCAATCATACAGACGGACACACGAGCTTACGCAAACCGGCAAGATCTGCAGATCAGCAGTACTAGATGTAATCCTGTCCTTTCTCGACATTGTTCCAAGTGACAGAATTGCCAGAATTCCTCAAGAACCACAATGGCGTCATATGGGAGACACACAGGGCCTGAGTTTCAGGGTGGAGGTAGGACTTAATGATGTGGCACTGAGCAAAGAGTGGCTCAAGAGTGATGGAGTGGATTAGGAGGGCTAGACGGTCTTGGCCTTGTGCAGGCCCGGGCCTGGGTGTTAAATGGAGCAGTGTATGCGTCTATGTGAGTGTTTTTGTGCTTGTGCATTGATGAGAAACAGAACTCGAATCAGCAGGGATAAGAAGGAGCGCCAGCAGTCACCTCTCATAGTAGAAAGAGCAGAAGACAACTCTGCACACGCTGTTTTCCTTTCCTTCATCTCACACCCCCGTAGTGACTGCCTGTATGTGTGTGTGAAATCTTTCAAGTGAAACACAAACACTACCTCCTGCTAAACATTCCTGTTGAATGTATGGAGCCACGTGGAGCAGTGGGCGCTCAGCAGTGAGCATATTTAACCACTCTCACAGGAAGCTGCATCGGAATTAGGGGTCAATGTGTTTTGCTGGGAGGGACAATAAGGTCAGATCTAGGAACAGGAAGGGAGGTCTTGAACCCTCTTAGAGACCTTTTTGACCATAACGATATAAATCAGAAGCCAAGTGTGAAGATAAATCACAGATTAAAAAGACTTGCATGCTGACAGTGATGCTTGAATCAATGTTGGAAAGAAGATGCAGATGTAGAAACGGAGACTGAAACCAACGGTGAAGCAGTATGCCCATATCGAAAGCAGTGAAGAGAATAGGGCTGTCCTCGACCAAAGAAATTCTTAGTCGACTA
This sequence comes from Sebastes umbrosus, assembly GCF_015220745.1. Lineage (NCBI taxonomy): Eukaryota > Metazoa > Chordata > Actinopteri > Perciformes > Sebastidae > Sebastes > Sebastes umbrosus. Next base: position 23,203,114 of record NC_051273.1, on the reverse strand, counting down.
ACACTCATATGATTTTGTCAACTAATCGATTACTTGATTTAATCGACAGATTGTCCACAAAGAATCACGCAAAAGTATCACTTTAAATCTTGTGTTTACCAGAGATGTGCTCATAACTTTCTTGAAAATAAGTCATTCAGCATGAACAAAAGTATAAAAATGACTAATCGACTAAAGAAACCTTAATCAACTAAGACCAAAATGCCAGATTGGTCGACTAAGTGGGGACAGCCGAAGAAAGAGTGTATTTTAGGTGATATCAAGTGTCTTAGTTAACATTAAAAGACTATTCTCATCCTTCTTCTAAGATTGATACAAGTGACAACATCTGTTGTTTGAAAGTCTGAATGTTCTACATGAGCTGTAGTAGTTGTACAGCCCGTGTTAGACAAATTAGCCTCTGAAAAATAAAATTTAGTGCCGCAAACCTGAGTTAATGGGCCATTAAACTGCACCAACTCAGGTACAGTGACTGTTTGGGAGGGCAGGAACTACAATATGCCCCAGAAACAAAAACTGGAACTAAGTTCCTGGTTTTCTAAAAAGAGTTCCTGGAATAGTTCCTGTCGACGAAAAAACAAGACCAGGATGCAAGACAAGAGGATGGAAGTTTGCTAGAGAAAATAATAATTTCCAGAATAAAAACACATGAAGTAAGAGTGAGGGCAGGTACCAAAGATAAAGCACAGCCAGCAGCCACATGGCTCTTTAATATGGGGGGGAAACAATAAGACCTCAGAAAAACTGGGTGTCTGTCAGCAGGAGAACTAACTGAGACAGAAAGCAGACCTCGTTCCGTGGCCTGGATAACAAATGTGTTCTCTCTTTCAATCTTTCCACACAAACAAACTCTACGTAGAACAATGACCTGACAACTGTGCTACCGCACCCCGAGTCAACACCCTACAGTACACAAGAACTGATTGTCTGTGAATATTTGAAAAAGTGTCAAATACCAGTTCATTGAAATCTTATGGTAGTAAGTTCCTCTGCTCTGGAACAACATATAATCAACACCCCTGCTGTTAACATTCCTTTTGTTAGCCTTTGTAAACAAAGACGTGTCTGTTTCCAACTCTTAAGATCTTGTGTTCTTGCAGGGAGGCCTGGAGGGGACTTGGAGGGAGCACCAGTAGCCGTCCATCTATCCATCTAACCAGCCAGCAGCGATGCAGGGGCTGATGTGGAGCCTGTGTGCCCTGCTCTGCCTCTCCCTCTGGGAGGGAGGTTATTGCAGGAGCTCCAGGGAAGCCCGGAGGACTCTCCACAGGAGTAAAAGAGCCCCCATCGACCCAGATGCCAAAAAATGTTCCTACACCTTCCTTGTACCTGAGCAGAAAATCACAGGTTCAAAAGATAACTTCTTTTTGTAATTCACTTTCAGTTATTAATCATATGGCTGTCTTCATTTCACTGTGCTTTTCTAAAAATCTAAATAGCTTCTTGGAAACCTCCTCAATAATTCATATGTGTCATCAGGTCCAATCTGTGCCAGCACCACGGGCCCAGAGCCAGACAAGGAGAGAGTGACCCGTATAGACATTGCAGATGTGCGGGAGGTGCTCAACAAACAGCGGCGTGAGATTGAGACGCTGCAGCTGGTGGTGGATGTGGATGGTAACCTAGTGAACGAGATGAAGCTGCTGCGGAAAGAGAGCAGGAACATGAACTCCAGGGTGACCCAACTCTATATGCAGCTGCTGCATGAGATCATCAGGAAAAGAGACAACTCTCTGGAGCTGGCCCAGCTGGAGAACCGCGTCCTCAACGTGACCTCTGAGATGATGCGACTGGCTTCGAGGTACAAGGAGCTGGAGAGCAGGTTTGCCACGATGGCCGGGGTGGTCAACAACCAGTCCGTTCTCATCTCCGCGCTGGAGGAGCAGTGTCTGAGGACAATGGGTCGCAGTGAGCTGCCCGTAGTACCCCCACTGGTACAGGTGGTACCGCTGAATCTACCAGTTAACAATCGGTTCACCAACGAGATACAGAGGGACAATAACAACCGGGCCTTCCCCAGAGGATCACGCATGGAGTCCCCTACTGCAAGCCCATTTGGAATTGATCCTCCACCACCGCAGGGAACACTTACCTCTGATGGTATGTACCAATTTTAAAGTGGCAGGGTCGATGATGAGGAAATAAGTGCATGAACACTTAGATAATTATACTTTAGTAGTTGTGTGTACAATCAATTGGGACAATTACTAAGAACTGTAATTCAAAACCTTTTAATTTCTCGCAACAGTTGGTATTGCTGAGGCACAGTTGGTTAATTCTTGGCATGGTACAGAGGCAGTGAAATCATACATTCCTATGATTCCCACTTGGCCGTCTGTATTGGCTGCACGGCACTGAGCATATGTACTAAATTAGTAGGATGTGGATTAAGGCCTCTTTCAACAATCTTAAAGACTTCAGAGAGGGGGAATATATATCTACTGCAAAGTGTTCATTCTGTCTATGCAAGACATAATGGGGCAAGGTATAGTCAAACAGAGCACACATCTGATGGACTAGTCCACCATGTCTCAGACCCCTAGACAAAGCTATCAAATCAGATACTGTAGATGAGGTTACTCTGGACTTTTCTCACAGAGATCTGACATCTGAGCAAGATCACCTCCAATATGAAACCAATTAGCAAGGTTAGAACGCTACTTGGAAATGACTCCTAAAAATTGGTCATGGCCGCCGTATTTTGACTGGCGATTAGACTATGGCGGGGAATGTAGACAGAGGTTATGCAACCAGATGGTGAAATGGATGAAATCATCCACAACTTCCCTCAGACAAAACGGGAAATAAAAAAAGACCTGTTTGAATACTGACAATGGTTCACAGAAGAAATGTTCTCCCATGTTTGATTAAATCAGATATTTAAAGATCTGGTTAAATACGAGACTTTTAAGACTTCAGATAGAGATATCATTACCCTCCTGCTACTTGGTGGAAAAAGGCCGGTACCGTTTAACAAATCAATATGCCAGACTACATATATTAGCTCCTAAATGATGACATTGTTAATGAAGACATCAGCTTTCTGTCCCTGCCATGCCATTACAAAACAAACAATTAAACAGGTATTCTTTTTTAATGGTGATTTATCAATAGTGTTACTGCCTATATAGTAATAGGAAGTGTATATTTAATCCCAAGGGTCTGATGACCTTGCAATATCTTCAACCCACTTTAAAGGAATACTTCACCCACAAAATGACCATTTGCATATCAATTACTCCCTGTGTTAACTTGAATTCTTGTAGGAAACTTTTTCTCGCATAATTGATATACAAATGGTCATTTTGGGTGTGGAGTATTCCTTTAAGCACTAATAATGACAGGCCTTTCAAGTTCAATGAGCAGAGAGGCAAAGGTGACATATTTTAAAAGCCTCCATGCAGAAACAAAACCTAAGGAAACACAGAGAGGTGGTTGGGGGAGATAAAATGGCAGGGACTCCACTTGATGACAAAAAGGACTGAGTGTTCTTATGGTTATTTCTGGCAGAGCCCCTGGTGAACTGTAATTTTAGCGATGTATTAGTCAATTATAGCCCATTAGAACTGAGATTTCCAATGTAATCGGCCTCAGCTACTGTCATGGATGAACTGTTAAGCATTAAGCTGCTGCTTTCACAAGCTCTCTGCCAGAATCCATTTTTTTTGTCTCCGGCTGACACAAAGCTCTCAATTTGGACACCCCTGATTTATCTACAACCAAGTGAAACAATGGAAAGCCAGGGATGGATCGTGTTTGCTTTGGTGGCCGACACATCATCCTTCACCGTTTAATTTCCAGGAAAAGAAAAACAAATCCGCGGAAAGATTTCTACCGCTTGTCTCCATAAAACATATTTACCCGATTCCTAGTGATAAGGATGGGTACTTGTCCTTTGTGATGAATTCATATGAGATTTACATGGATGAATGTGCGCAGAATGGAAAATAGGTAAAAGTTTAACCCAAATAACAAGCCACCAAACACTACTAATAGGTTCTCTTCCATGTAGGTTCACGACTACTGTAAATACACATTGCCTGACCACAGTTTGGTCTAGTCGGGCTCTTTTTAAACCACTGTGGCTCGTTGACTGGATTTATTTTTAACCTCAACCTCTTACAGCTCTGTTTAAAGAAACTAACAAGAAGGAGAACAGGGGAATACTAGAGAACCCCCTCACTGACAGGTCTGATGAAGACATATCATTACTAGAAAAATACAAGCTTGTGCTGGGGAGTTTTGGGTATCTGTGCTGGGGCAACACAGTAGGTCCCTATGTGCTCCTACACTCAGCTGAGAAAACCATCTTCCATGAGCCTTTAGGCCCTGGAGGCCCCCGCACAATGCCGGTGTTCATACTGGTTTAATACATATATTCACACTGGGGAAAACAGAGGAAATAAGCTGGTTTGGGTTCAGCTGCTTCTGCTTTGGGTGCAGTGCTGCCACATGGCTTCACTTGAAGGCTGAATCTAGGTGAATATTAATTTAACAATTTAAACGTGCACATGTATGTTTGCGAGCAAAAGGCGATATTTTCCAAAGAATGTTACCACATTGATAGATCCAGACAGACCCAACGTTCACTCCCCTTTTCTCTTGTCTGCTGTCTACAGCGCCTAGACTGATGATGATGACTTTTGCATATGCAATAAAATGGAAGACATCTTGATCAATTCAAGGCACAGTATGATATATCTGTTCAGGGAGATAAAACGGACTATAACTCAGGTAATGGATGGTTTTAGTACGAATCAAGAGTCGGTAACAAGATATACCATCTATAAAGCCATTAAGTTATATGGTCATTTCTGGCTTTTTAACTGGCAGGTATAATTCATTTCAACATTTTGTTTCCCCAAGGGCGAAGCATTATCAACTACTAAACCCAAAATACTTGGGACACTGAGGAACATTAAGAAGATTTTCGTCATACTGATTGTGGAATATGGTGATATTGCAATAGAGTGCTCCAGGGATGAGTTATTTTTGTAGGCCAACCAGGAAGTTAGCATCTCCCTGGGTTCCCTCAATAAAAAGCCAATGGGATTTTTCCATTGGGTTTTGGATTATTGCATAAAATAAGCTCTGTGGCAAACAAACGTTGATGATACTTACACGTTTTGTTCCGTAAAATAATCTTCACAGATGAACACCACTTTTATGATTTTTGTAATTGCAATTGCCAGAATTAAAAAGTTAACGTTAATTTATAAACGAACTACACCACGGTTGCATGAGCGTGAGTATACACAACGAGGCTGTAAAGGCGGAGGAGTCGGCGTGATGAGGTTTAGTAGTCTCATTTAGCCACTTGTTAGCAACCGCCTTTTTAAAGACACATTAAGGCTTCAAAATTCATGAGTGAGATATTTACTGACGGATTATATATCTTAGAACAAAACGTTAAAATCTCTTCAGCTTGTGCTAACCACAGACCTTATGTCAGAGAACTAACTAAAAACCCATTCAAAAAACCCATTGAATTCCAGACGAGGGAACCGGAAGAGCTAAAACGCTAACTCATTTCCAGGATTTAAGGACTCATTCCTGTAGCTCTCTATAGGGATTTCTTTACATATCAAACATTTTAAATCAGACCCACTAGCACAATCAATTATTTTTTTTGTCTCCCTCTTTTTCTATAACCATCTTTCCGACCACAGGTCCCTTCAAAGACTGTTTCCAGGTGCGACAGGCAGGCCACACCACCAGTGGGATGTACCTGCTTAAGACAGAGGCCAACGATCAGTTGATCCAAGCCTGGTGTGAACACGGCCTTGACAACGGAGGATGGACCGTGTTGCAAAGGAGGAGAGATGGCTCTGTTAACTTCTTTCGGAACTGGGAGAACTACAAGGTAAGCTGAGGAAACAGTTAAGTTTGATGGGGTAAAGGAAGGGTTTAATGAGAATTAAACCTTTAGGGGAAGATATAAAAATATCTTTAAGCATAAGAGAGAGAACTGTGTTCACAGCTTTTCCTTTCCTATTTCCTAAGCGACCCAGTCTCAGCAGTTCATTCTGGGGCCACTAAGCAAGCACTTGCTCCGTCAATGTAAACAGCTTAGCGCTGGATTTCCTCACACCAAAATCACAGCCAAGAGCTGGAGCCAGGGACCTACATATAAATCTACGCAATCAGAGAGCCACGGTGGGCTGAGATGGAAATACAGCTCAAACCCGCTGGGAAATGATCCCCTTCATCCTTTTTCGTCTCATGCCTCAGCCTTTGTGATTGAGATGTGATCCAGGAGCTAACAGAGCAAGACGAAGGAACACAAAAACATGACACTGATGCACAGCTTGACAAAAACGTCTGGTCTCCCAGTTTTCTCTGCGACGACAAAAAAAAAATATATGGCAAAGGCAAGAGCTTTCCTCTCTGTCATAAAATTATATTTAGAAATCAATTCTTCCATGCTGTTTGGATTAGGAAGAGAAATGTGTTTCTGCAGCTCTGCATTTGCTGTATTTAACTATCCATCTGACTGCAGCCAAATCACCATTGTCCCCGCCATTCAGCTAATTCCTCTCAAGTTAGAATCCACAGATAACAACCTGAACACATTATCGTCTCAATGGGAAGCAGATTTGATTTAATTTTCACTGAATTGCAGGCACCAGACTCCTTTAAACTCAGCACTCTGCTAAGAAAAATCCTATTAACCTCGCTCTGCTTTACTGTTTGTGTTTTTTGGACACGGATTTGCCTTCAGTGACCACAGAATAAAAAAGATCTGCTCTTTCACCAGTTGGCTCGCACACAGTGTTGACTAACTCAAATTAACACTTCACTTTGTTGGTCTGCGCTACATTTCAATGGCATTTTAACATGAACCACAATTGACAATGAGTAACGAGAGGAACATGCTGTGTCCCCTACAGAGAGGCTTTGGGAACATAGACAGTGAACACTGGCTCGGGCTGGACAATATTTACAACCTGGGGAAACAGGGCGACTATAAGCTGATGATAGAGCTGGAGGACTGGACGGGGAAGAAGGTGTACGCCGAGTACAGCAGCTTCCGCCTGGAGTCAGAGAGTGAGGGTTATCGGCTGAGGCTCGGCACCTACCAGGGCAACGCCGGGGACTCGTTCAGCAGTCACAACGGCAAAATGTTCACCACGCTTGATCGCGACAAGGATGCATTTTCTGGTAAGGGGCATGAGTTCCTTTTTTAAATGGACCCCTTTGTGTTTCCTGTTCCAATGGTTGTTAATGCAGTAGCTGACAGGAAGTAAAGTTGGACCAAAGCTGTTGCCCTAGCAACAGAAAAGCAATGAAACTGTCTTTATTAGTAGTAGTGTACAGACCTGTCATAATAATTACGTTATCGACTTATTGTACCTCGTTCATTTTTACGTCAACAACTTAACGTACGATAAATAGATAATAGATCATTTTGAAGTTATCGACTTATCGTACGATATATGGACATGACCTCGATAATTTTTATGTTATCAGCTTATCGTATGATGACCTTGATTATTCTTGCTGACCTCAATATTGCCCGACGCGTTTACATGCAAGTTTGTTTACCAACATTTTAGCCAACATGATGCATATCAGGGGCGTGAAATGGTCTTAAAATGACAATAATATCCTTTATCGAACTTATTTTTGGGACAATACATCGTCCAACAAAAGTAGTTATCGTTACAGGTCTAGTAGAACAATTACTTTGAAGCTCCTTCTTTGTCTGTCCATCACACTCATCTTGCTTTATGATGTGGTGTCCCTCTCTACTAGGTAACTGCGCCCACTTCCATAAGGGTGGCTGGTGGTACAATGCATGTGGCCAGACCAACCTGAATGGCGTGTGGTACAGCGGGGGAGTTTACCGCAGCAAATTCCAGGATGGCATCTTCTGGGCAGCGTATGGAGGAGGTTTCTACTCCCTCAAGTCAGTCCGCCTCATGATCCGACCGATCGACTGAAACATTCCTTCAAATGCACCTCAAGTTTCCTTCCTTATCTTTATCTACCCATGAACAAAGACCGTAAAAGGCAGAAACCAGGAATCCCTGTCATCGTACAACTGCGCCTTGTAAAATATGAAAGGAGGAAGAGACGGTGGCATGTGGTTATGGCCAGACAATAATGACTCCAGCAGCCTGCGCAGTGGCTAGCTCCCAAGTTGACTATGAGATGAAGACTGATGCCATTGCCCTCCCTAAGTAACTGCTCTCCTCCACCTTCAGTCTGGAGAGTAATGGTCCATCGAGCTCCCTGGAATCATCAAGTATTACCCTCAAGCGTCCTATTTTACTCACTCTTGTATGTAATAAAAGGGAAATGGTCATTTATTAAAGACATGAGATTTCTTCCGAGCAGCTAATGGTGACTTTTTAAAAAATAGTGTCGCCCATACCAAAGGGTATTGGATGTAATGGGATGTTTAACCATAGTAGCATGAAAAAAATGATGAAATTTAAAGTTGTGTTGCCGGTTAGAGACCCTGACAATCAAACGGTTAGTGGACAGGATCTACCGTCTACTCATTTCTGGGTTTCGTCTGGACTTCAGGGGGTTCCTTCGACCCCCAGCAGAAAATGAACTTGTGCAACAGTGTGCTTGTCCGATGTGCATATGGCTGAGCTGGCGTTGGTATGTAAATATCTTTGGCGTTATTTGTGAAAGGTAATTTAAGAGGTGTGATTCTACTCAGGCCAAATGTTCACAATGTTGTCACTCTGCCATTCTTTGTTATTTATCAGTGTATTTATAGTAAGTATAGTCATGGCTGTTTTATACCAAGCCCTGTAACAAAACAATTCTTAATATGTTTTTTTTTTATCCCATGTAGAGATACATTAATGACACTTGAACACACACAAATCCAGAGTGGATGTCTAGTTGAGAATATGAGACATGCACTGCCCTTTTTCATGAAATTAAATCCTTTTGTAAACATTGAACGGTCTTTTACTCTTCACTCAGCTTCATATTGATGAATAGCAAGAGGAAAGTTTAAAAATGATTACCAGTTTGAATGTAAAACTTGAAAACTTACAGTATGTAAAATATGAGCGAAGCCTTTCTCTGTATAAAGGATGATACAATCATGATGAAACACTTCAAAGTTCTTTGATCTGGTTTAATAAACTGTCAACGCACTGAAGGACGTCAGATGGATTTAATAATTCAAGAAAGTGAGTAAAATAAAAATGAAGTGTGAGAGAAGATTCAAAATCACATTATTCTTGTTCTGAAAGGAAGAAGGATAAAGCAAAAGGAGAGGTTTGAAAGAAATATGTAAGGGGAGAAATGACAGCTTTGCAGAAGCAGATTGGACATTATCAGGGTTAAGACTGAAACAGATAACATGGAAGATATTATAAATGATGCTGCTATAGAAAAACTTAGACTAAAATGAAAGAACAGGAGAGACGGTAAGAGGGATGAAAGGTGAGAAAGGCAGACGGGGAAGAGGAGGAGGGGGAACATTCCTTCCACATAAAACTGTTGAGCTTTCCATTCCCTAAAATAAAAACGTATATCTTGAAATTGTGGCTCCCCTGTGGACCTTTCCCTCTGAGGAACTGTAAGTCAGAACAGATAGAAGCCGTCTGACGCAAACACCGCAGGAGGAGAAGCTCACCGACACATAGTCAACACATTTTTAGCTCAACACACAGTGAGCCAACAAAACTGGCAGGTAGGCTTGCTGTCAGCCATCTAAAATACTGTATATCCATGCAGTCCAAAGCACCTTTTCCATACACATGTGCTACTTGATTTGACTCGGTTTGACTCAGCGCGTCAGCCCAGCACGGCAGGGATTCGCGTCTCCATTACAACAGGGCTACCTGCCTGAAGGTGTGTGTAACCACGGCTGTGACTAGTGGTCCAAGGAGCAGCTGTAAAACCGTAGATAAACACATTACACTTCCTATATTCTTCACAATAAAAGTCCCCCTTTATTAGGGTTGTTTGTTCTCTTCCTCCTTGCAATATTAGTAGACTTGTTTTTAAAAGAATAGCCGCTAACAGAGCTCTGCTAATTCAGTGATGAACTCATATAATTTCCAACTAATTCTTCACAATAAAAGTCCCCCATTATTTTGTTATTTTAAAGCTTTTATTATGAAGCAGCAAAATCAGTAAATGTTGGGGTTTCTTCAGTGGCAACTTAGCACGACTCCTATACAGCTGAAAGCGAAAATGACAGTAAAATAAAGCTAATATCTGAAAGTACAAACAAGGACGCAAGAGAGAAACTAAAAACCAGAGATTCAGTTAGAAGCTACAAAAGTACTAAGAGCTGACCACGTGAGACGCCACTGCTACCTGCTTCGAGGCGGGTTGGGCACAATTTGGCCCAACTCTGGAGATGGTCCATCTCGGGTGCAACTCTTGCTAAAACTGGTAATGGAAACACAAATCAGCACAGCATGGGTTGACTCTGCACGGTCAAAAGTGTCAATGGAAAAGCCCTACAGGAGTCCACGCCAGACCAGACCAGGCCTTCCCTACGTCAGGAACCAGTTGGGAAATGAAATGCTTCTCTGATCTGACAAATATGACACCTTACCCCTGGTGCTTTCCACTACATTGATTATTCCACACAATGCTGCTACACCAACAACTACAGCAACAGCATGCTGGAGCAGAAAGGGGGTCAACAGCCCTTACTGGCTCTCTGTAGAGTCTTTCTCCATTAACCAAAACCAAATAGTAAAAGACTTCTAGGGGATCCCAGTATTAAGTATAATCAAGTTACACTGGGACTGTCCTAATGAGCTCTTGCTCAAAAACACTATTCAGAGAAGTGTAATGGTAAACCCTGTTTACATAGAACACGCTTCAGCTGTATTTTCACTCATCCGTCACACAGAACACATACACAATCATCTTTTTAGGTCTTAAAGGGATACTACACCCACAAAAGTGCCATTCGTATATCAATTACTCACCCCGTGCTGCCTTGAATTCTTGAAGAAAACTTTGTTATTCTCGCATGCCTCCACAGTGAACGGAGAATAAAAAAATGGAGAAAAGTAGGGCTGCCCCCTCTTAGTCGACTAATCGGTCATTTTGGTCTTAGTCGACTACGATTTCTTTAGTCGATTAGTCGTTTTTTTATGCTTTTTTCTTTCTGATTTACTTATTTCCAAAAAACTGCTGAGCACATCTCTGACATACACAAGATTTAAAGTGGTGCTTTTGTGTGATTCTTTGTGTAGGAACTCACAGATCTGTCAATTAAATCCACTAGTTTTGTCGATTAAGCGACAAAATCGTATGAGTGTTAGCCGACTAAGAACTTCTTTGGGCGAGGACAGCCCCAGAGAAAAATCTTGATGAATTCAAGTAAATGGGGGCCACGTTTAACCACAGCAAAACTATATCAAAACATCCGTTAACAAACTCTTCATTCATCGTGGAGGCATGTGAAAAAAACAAAGTTTTCTTCAAGAATTCAAGGTAATGAGGTGAGTAATTGATATACAAATGATCATTTTGTGGGTTAAGTATTTCTTTAAATCAATGTTTTCTCCTCTTACAAATGTAACTACATGATTATATTTTGGGCTGTGAGCGCTGTCAATACACTTGAGTGCACAGCAGTAAATCCCTGAACCAATACAGTGTACACATAGACGGACGTCTGTAGTTGCTGTTGTGCTGCTTTCGCTACGTGGCGGCCGTTGTAGATGCGAAGGTGAAAGCATAACGAGTCGGGGGAAACATTTTAAAGCGTGTGCGTTTTGTCACTGTGGAGCCATACATTCTGTGGGCTCTTTGTCCTTGCATGATTGGCCAGAGAACAGGAACAAGCTCATCTGAGCATTTAACAGGCTGGCCCTGTGGTGAGCGCAGACAGGAGGGGGCTGTGTCTGCCAAGCCTAATAGCAGGTCAGAGTTCACACAGTCACACACACACACAGACAGTTTAGCACAAATGTAGCACTGTGGAAAACCCAAAGCTCGGTGACTACACCGCAGACACAGATAGGGCTCTTTCTCCAGCCTCCTTATCACCAGAGATAAGCATCATCACACCTACAAAGATGCAAATGGAGCAAAGACAGAAACATGATCGGAAGTCACAAAAGTGGTACACAAATACAACTCTCCCGTGGGCTCGGACTAAAGGGCGTCCCGTTGTCCCAAGGATGGAAAAAATTATCAGGGGCCGTCCTTAAACTACAGGGACAGTCACAGGACAGAAGATAGGCCTAGCCTTTAAAACCCCCCAATAAAACAACTGTGATAAAACCATAACATTAATCTCTGAGGCAGTTACAACAGCGTCCCAAAGCAGAGGTGGGATTTTACACTTTCTGGTGTTACCGGCGGCCTCACCAGCAAAACGTACCACAAAAGAGACAAAGACGGAGACAACCTCCAACCACGCTTTCTGTCTATCTCTGTCTCTAGCCCCGTTTCCACCGCAGGAACTTTCCCCCGGAACTGGGAACCTTTTGAGGAACTCATTGCGTTTCGATCGCAGGGACCAGGGTCTAAATAAAGTTTCAGGGCCTTTTCAGCCCCTAAAAAAGGCCCTGGTCAGGTGGTAGTGCTTTCTGAAAGTGCAGGAACTTTCGGGGTGGAGTTTACAGGGATGACCGTTGCTGAATGGTAAAACACACTGACAGCACCACTGCTTCAACAGCTTCAACTTGTGTACCGCTTCATTCATAAACAAGGAAGTACTCTAATATCGAGTTAGGACCATTTTAGGACAAGGGGAGAGCATTTCTCTTTGTTTGATAACATTCAAAGTAAAGTTAGGCTCTGCTGTCGTCAGAAAAATCTAAATTTTTCAACGTAACGGAAAAAAAATGGAAGAAAGAGTTGCGCAAACACATCGAAGATCACGGAGGTTCCCATAGGAATGAATGACTCGCATACGCACACAGAGTTGTGTGGAAACGAGGCGTTAATTCTGAAAATAATTTTATTGTAGAATTAATTTTATACTTAGGACGGCCAGCATTTACTTTGGGACGGTTTAAACTGTATTTGGGGACGGTGGTGAAAAAAGTTAAAGTTGGAGCCCTGGTAAACACGTGCACACATCACAAACACATCGTGAGAAACCCCCCAACCCCAGTTTCATTACACAACCAGCACTTATGTTGGGAGTGATGCTCTGGAACAAGCGTTGCGGCTTTCAGCCTCCCGCTCATTCATTCCCCACTTTCCCCTCAGAGGGTTCTGGTGGATTTATGATGGGGGGAGAACGTCCGTGAGCAAGAGAGAGGCGATTTCCCTACCGTGTGCCAACTTGGCTCGGTGCGGACCCCGAGGACGGCCAGCTGGTCGCACATCACACGGCCACACGCATCATTGACGGGCTCAGACTGTAAGGAAACAGTATCCCACTCACACGTACCCCGACTTACAACAAAAAAAAGAGACTCCACCCTAACAACGACCAACTAGTCATACAGCACTGAAAACGCTTACCACACGGAAAGTCTTCCCATCATATTCACACACACTCACACGATTAGAACATACAGTTTAACTGGCACATGTGTGCCGTTTCACAGCATTAAGCTTCGCATTTGTCTCCCGGTCTGTCATTGCTTCCAGACTCCCGTGACGGAGCGTGATGGAGAAAATGAAAACGTTTCTTTAACGACAAACAGACTCTTGAGCTCTCTGTTTGTTTGTACATACTTGAGCGTCTTAAGTTTGAATCACGCAGCAGTAGCTATGATACAAGCCTGATGGTAAGAGAAACAGCCGTGGCAGCAAAGAACATCAAAGTCATCATCAAGTCAAAACAAGAACAAACAGTACAGCAATAAAACCGCACACACACACACACACACACACACACACACACACACACACACACACACACACACCCACACACACCCACACACACGTGTACCCACTCTTACATCACGGTGAGTGTTTTCCTTGCAAACTCATCAGGGATTCCTACGTGATGTCATGTGGAGCCAAAGAAAGAAGGGGTATAAATATCTAAGGGAAGGACGGAGAAAAATCTTTTTTTTTCTTCATTTTTCACTGATTCATGTGTTTGTTCCAGCTACTTCAAGATGTTGGACTTTCCTCTACTCCAAGAAGCAGATGAAAACCCAGGAAAACGAATGACAGGGTACAAACTAATGCCTCTCTCCCACTGGACAAAAAACCCACTAACACCCACTGACATCTGGCTTTTGTCTTTAGTGGGAAACGTTACAATCGGCATTCATTTCCTGGACAAATGACTCTGCAGTAGTCACGGGTATTTATCAGCTCGAGCTCCGATCGGCAGCGTTGGAAACATTACACCCGGATTGACACGCACATTTTCACCCCTTTTGCAGCACCATGCCATGTGACGCACGTTGGAGTGAATATATCATAAATAAAATCAACAAGGATTCGGACCATTATAATAATGTATTAACGTACAAAACATACAATTAATATGCTCTCCTCAAAGCCACCAGACTCCAGTCAGACAACGGTCATTGTACCCCGCTCTTCATCAAAACACACTTCATTCAAACTTGACAGAAACAAAATAAAACTCATCAAAGCCATCTTTAATAGTCTCTCCACTGTTCCAACAATCACCAACTCTGGTTTTGTAGAAATAAACCCTTAATTCACAAAGTTAGATGTGAAAACAAACAGACGTTATTTGCGCTCCTCAAAGCCACCCGACTCCATTGACAGAAACAGTCATTTTACTTCGCTGATCTTCGTAAAACACACTTCATTCAAACTCGACAGAAACAAAACAAAATAAAACTCATCAAAACCATCTTTGTTAGTCTTTCCACTGTTGCAACAATCACTAACCCTGGTTTGGTCTAAATAAACCCTTAATTCACAGAGTTAGATGTGAAAACAAACAGACGTTATATGCTCTCCTCAAAGCAACCAGACTCTAGTCAGAAAACAGTAATTTACATCGCTGATCATCGAAACACACTTCATTCAAACTGGACAGACACAAAACATCAAAACTGTCTTTGTTAGTCTTTCCACTGTTCCAGTTCTGTTCCTTTACTTTCACTGTTTACTAACCCTGTTTTCTGGCGTGTTCGTGACGTCGAACGCAAGCACACCAGAAATAAAAAAAAAATAGAAAGTCTACTCATCTAATGGCAATGGGAAAGGAGACTATCGCCTATTTAAGCTGGTTTTCCCGTGTTTAAAAAACCTCCATATATGCACTCATTTTGGTGGGAAAAGGCCTATAGAGGCTACAGTGGAAACAAGCAGCTTCTAGACAGAAGAACTGAGAGGACCGAGAAGCAGAGGAACATCAGATAAATCGTGACTGATGACTGTGGCACTGACAAATCCATGAGATTATTGTACCAGACACACATGCAGCGACAGCTCATTTCATAAAACTCAAGACAATTTGTCCTTAGATTAGCCTTTGGCCCGTAAACTTATACAGATAAGAAGCTGACAGGCTGCATCCTCCAAAGATCATGCCGTGTGTCTCTTACCTAGGTATGGTATACAGGAGACCATGCTCTGGCTGCTTATGAAGTCTCTCAGACGTTTATAGTTGTCTTCTTTGGACATCAGGTAGTCGAGCCGATCAAATGTCGCCTTGTCCTTCCGACTCAGTAACTATGAGATAAAGAGGGAAAGAAAGGGAGAATGAGAATAAGAGCATTAAACAGAAACAAACAGCTATAACAGGATAGCAACACATACGGGCTAGGAGAAATAAAATGACATAATTTAATACACCTTCATTCAGCAGGACGTGCAGGACTCTGCCTACTAATATTCTGTTTTGACTCGCAGTTGTCCATGTCAGAATAAAATGCAGTCGTGTTGTGCAGAATAAAACCATTACTCTCTAGCTGGTAGCTTGTTTTAATGAACGGGCCACAGTGCCATGAAGCTTTCCAGATAGAGACAGACTGTTTGCATGCTTGTGTGTGTCTGGTTGTGAGAGCTACGGATATGAAGTGTACTCCTGCAAGAGAGCTGCACTGCAGAGTCGTTAGCTTGTGGATCAAAGCAGCAGACCACAGTTCATCTGATCTGCTGACGTACAGGAACTTTATAGGTTGTGACGATAGCAGAAAGTACTAATGATACCTGCAGAGATCGAGTGTGTGCATGTTTGTGTGTGTGTGTGTGTGTGCGCGCCCTTCTGTCTTCTAAGAAGCAGGTGAGCTATAGTATGTCCTGGCCAGCAACAGCGCTTGCTGACTGGCTAAAAGAATCTCCTGTGGTTTTGTGGAGCCGGGTATAAGAAGTTTCCACCATTACATCAGAGCATCATCATGCCATTATGTAAGCTCTACATCTTCAATGAGAACACTGAAACAGATCGACAATCCTTCATACGTTTTTAAAATGAATAGTGGTACATCATTTCCTTCATAAAAAAAGGTCTTCAAATGAATAACGTGTTCAAGATGTTCCTGCTCTAAATCTGATCAAATCTGTATGAAGGTGCTGGGTATGTCACTTAAAGGAACAGTGTGTAGTATTTCGGGGGATCTATTATCAGAAATGAAATATAATACTCATAACTATGTTCTCAGTAGTGTATAATCACCTGAAACTAAGAATTGTTGTGTTTTCATTAGCTTAGAATGAGCCCTTCATATCTACATAGGGAGCCATGTTGCTCCGTCATGTTTCTACAGTAGCCCAGAACGGACAAACCAAACAATGGTTCAAGAGAGAGCCTTTCATGTTTTTACATTACCTGAAGGCCACCGTAGTTCTCCGACAAACTTGTGAAACTGCGGTAATGTGAGCCGCAGAGTGCTAAACCGTGGTACCGCCAGCCGCCGTCTGGCTTCCGTTGCTCCTAAAGTGTTATTAGGGTAAGGATATCCTCTGAGTGAGGCGAACGGCGTTACCACAGTTTTGCAGTGGTAACGCCAGTGGTAACAGTCTTGGAAAGTGAACGGAGGGGTACTCAGTTGGTTGCAGCCTGCAACCACACCTTAGATGCTGCCAAATCCTACACACTGTACCTTTAAAGGTCCCATATTATAAAAAGTGAGATTTTCACGTCTTTTATATCATAAAGCAGGTTTAAGTGATATATAAATACTGTGAAAGTATCAATACACTCAATCCATGGAGAAATACACACAGCCAGTATTCAGAAACTGAGCGTTTAAAACAAGCCGATTTCTGTCCATTTGTGATGTCACAAATCTACAATATTTAGACCATTTCACAGTTTTAAACGTAAACACACTAAACCTGTCCCAGTTTATTTCCTATTGCAGTGTATGTGAATGACATCGGCTGACAGGATGTAAACATGGACCCAAGCTGTTTCCTAGCAATGCAATTCCATTGCCATGCGCTAAAACTGAGTGTTTCAGACAGAGCATGAATACAAGTATATTCAGACGGACAGTATGATAAAAAATAATGTGTTTTTTGAACATTAAAGCATGTAAACATGTTCTAGTAGAAACCCAAAATACAAGCATGAACCTGAAAATGAGCATGATATATCCCCGTTAAGGACAGATTGACAGCACTAAGAAATGACAGAAAAGGACTCTGCCATCTCTCTGAAAACCTCAACCATTCCTTGGTTGACGTTTATATTTGTTAAATTCTCATTTTCTCTCATGAAAAGGGGTGACTTCAAGGTTTTCTAAACAGTCCTCTCCGTTTATTTATTTTCCCTGAACTCTGCCATTCATCTTGTCATGTCACTTGTGTGCTAGTTTTTATTAGCTTTGTTTGTGTGTCCAGTGTTTTTGGTAGAGATCTGCGTGACATCCCAGTTTATTGACAGCACTCTACTAATAAACCAGACTTGCCTTCAAAGTAAGGTAAACACACTCACCGCCCATGTTTTTGTGAGCCTGAAGATGGGGGCACTTTGTAGCGCCGACACCACAGCCATGACCGCATGGAGGTTGTTCATGTCGCACAGTTTCTACGAAAAGTTAAAGTACAAAGAGCGTGCATTAAGTCCGGTTTACAATGCAAACATTCATGAGGATGGAACAACAACATCGTGTTGTGCGTGGGTGTGTGTGTGTACCTTGGCAGTGCGGATGTACAGACTCAGCACCTCAGCTCTGATCTTCAACGTCTGCGCATGGAGGATCTCTCGTACCACCCAGAAACTCGTCTAGAAAAAAAAAAAACACACACACAAAGGCGAGAGATTACGGCACCGAGCAACTCTCACAAACTCAAAAACAGACCCGAGATGAGGCCGCAGAACTGATGACACAGAAAATGTTATTGCTCATGTGTTACACTCAATGAGGATTTCAGGTGTGTGCAAAGAGAGGCCGGGTGTTCCGCCTTGTTAAACCTCCCGTCTTTTGAGTCTAGAGCCAAGGCCTCTCAGACAGTCATGACAACTCTGGGCTGAAACCAGGACAAAGCGGAGCAGGAGAGCAAAGGGCTAACGGGAACGCTCCATTAGAGCCGATTAGGAATTAGCTCTTGAGGAAAAACAAGAGATTCAGAGGAAAATCCAACTGATTCCAACTGATTACACAACACACACACACGCCATAACTCCTAATATGTCAACCGAGAAAGGAGGAGTGTGTGTTCGGAGTATTTGGCCAGATCAAGAGTGATGTCGGAAATCTGTCTCTTTGGGGAGAATGCTGGTAAGCCAAAGTTCTGATTACACGTACACACAGAGAGAGAGAGACGAGTCAGTGAATCAATCAGTGTTAAAGCTCTGGGGAGGGAGGGGATGGAAAGAGGAAGAGGAGAAGAGTGAGGGAAGAGAGGAGGTAACGGGAGGGGAAGTTAGCTCCAACGCCGCAGGGCTCTGAGGGCTTTCAAAGCCCACAGCTGTCTGCACATTGTGTTCTGATAAGGCAGACTGACCATCTCCGATTTTTCTTCTTTAGACAGTTGCAACGCATCCAAAATGCTGCTGCTGGAATACTGACAAACACCAAGAGGAGAGAGGACACATTTCTCCAATCCTTAAATCCCTGCACTGGCTTCCAGTTAAATATAGAGTTGATTTCAAGGCTCTAATTCTCGTCTATACGTCACTCAATGGTCTGGGCCTAAAATGTATTGCAGATATGTTTGCCGAGTACAAGCTGGGTAGTTCTCTCAGATCTGCAGGGACTGGTCAGTTAGTGGCGCCCAGAGTTGAAACAGCTTTCAGCCATTATGCTGCACACTGCTGGAAGATGTGCCCCAACTGTAGCCATTTATGAAACTTTATTGAAGGAGATTTGCATTATATAAACATGTACACACATATAAAAACATACCGAATTAGTACAGACATTACCCCGCATTGTACCCACCCCTTATCCCTCCCTACCTCCCCTGGGAACAGGAGCGCACTAAGAAGGAGAGAACGATGACATTGTGCAAATTATCAGGAATAAAATTTAGGGGACAGAAGAAAAAAGTATAATATATAACTAGTAAAGAAAAGCACATAGATAAATAAAAATAAATATAATAAACAAATAAAAAAAAATAAAAAATAGAGAAAAAAAATTATAAGAAAGGATCCAATGCATTGAGCAAATTACCAAGAATAAAATTTAGGGGAAAGAAGAAAAAAATATAATATAGATATAACAAGTAAATAAAAGCAAATAGATACATCAAATAAAATACAATAAAGGAAAAAATTGAGAAAAAAAAAAAATAATAAAAAAAGGATCCAATGCATAAACGTTAGTTACAATAGCAATTTGCAAAACAGGAAAAACATCAATTAGGTGGCGTGGTATATCAGAGAGTCAGTTCCTTTACATGTTCAATAAATGGAGGCTACACTACGCTACAAAAAGAGGAAGTGTGTATAGCAGAGTTGCAATTTGCCCAAATGTTGCTTAAGCTTAATCTATTTTATCAATTTAGTTTTAAATTGTCTGTACTTTTATAAAACTTGGCTGTACTTTTATTTATCTTATTTATACTTCTATGCTTCTTTTTTTTTGCCTGTAAAGCACTTTGAATGACCTCTTTATATGATAAGGTGCTACATAAATAAACTTGCCTTTCCTTCTAACGCAGACTTTTATCTCTCTCTGAATTATTCTCTCTCTTTGCTCCACGCCCATTCTTCTCTCTTGTTGGGACTTTATTATGTGCTTGATTAACTGACTTTGCCAACGGTCCTCCCTTCGAGCCACAGACCACTAGGTGTGCTTCTTTTGTGTGTCTATAAATTAAGAGTTTGTGTCTGCTTCACCGTGGTTTTCTACATTCTTGATGTGCACATAATTCGACCCTACAGCTGGCTTTGCCTGCTTTTTCCTGGAAACAGCCCGTGGAGTTGTTTTTGTTTCAGGGAAGAAGTGAGGAGCCGAGGAGTGTAGAGATAAATTCATCCAACTGCTCACTCTCTCACTCTCTCCATCTTCTCTTATAAACACATGATAAACACACACTCCATCTATGCAGGTACTGGATCTCAAGGAAACATATGGATTTCATTTTCACCATTTCATGAAGACGTCTGTAAACAAGATGAGGGAGTGATACATAGATGGGCTGGACCATGACTTCCATTGGCTTCTACTTTAATTTGCATCTCTTGCTTTGAGACAGTGACCTCATGTGAAGAAGAAAACCTCTCAAATGTTGTCCCGTCTTCCCTCCACCTCCAGTTTACAGTAGACAGTCAGGAGTTTCCATTGACTGTAAAATATGATTCCAGTCTGGGAACAAAACATGCTGCAGCTTCACTTTTAGTTTCCTCAGTGGTCTAACTTGATATGTGAGGTCAATCTGGACAAAGCGTGTCCGTCCAAATCGATATACCACCGGGACTCATTACGGAGTCTGTGTCCCCGCCAGCCGTGGCCTCCAAAACTGCACAGCGATGACATCACTCAGGATGGCAGTGCTCTACATAGGAGCGTTAACAAGAATGTGGGGGTTTTAGGGATACGGGGGTCGTCTTATCTTTACAGATCTCATATTATGTCCCGCAACAAAGATCATGTCTTTTGGGGTCTGTGTTTATGAGCGTATCAACGCCTCCAGATGGAACAGCGAGGCCCCGGCGCTTCAATAATCATAAATAAGCGGAAGCAGACGGATCCAGATACAGAGCTCATAGCTGTGGATCGAACCATTTAATGGCCTGAGGGGAGGAAGGGATGAGATGGAGATGAAGATCTGGCCAAAGATGATGGGGACTACAGCTGACTGACAGACGTGAGGCGAACTGATCCCTAATGTGCTGATGCCTGTTCAGTGGTAGAAATTTAATTTACAGATTGGTGGTAAGAATGACCCACAAGCCACTGCACCAACAATGAGCTGGAATAACGCTTCATCCACACTGGGAACGTCAGGGGCGCATGGCGGCTGCGTGATTCACGCGTCGGGTGTTCACACCAGCTGCGTTTCTGCTGCGTGTCTGCTGCTGCAGCTGCTGCTGTCAGCCCTTACTTTCTAAATAGAGTTTGCCTTTCATAATGGCCATTTAATTTAATTATAAATGTCATTTATATTTATTTTAGACAGAGAAAGGTTAAGAAATGTGTGGTAATTTGTAAATAATAATAATAATCCACAATTAAAACCCTGTACTATATTCATTCATGGAGCTCTCCAAGTCACTGCATGTTCCACATCATTGTCCTTCACATATTTCAGAATAAAAGCCTCATGTTAACAAATGAAGGAATTCTGTCCACAGAAAAAGTGCTTTTATTTTGAAATGAAAGCAGGAAGTTTTGATTTAAAAGTAAGTCTTTACTTTTTTTCATCTCCGTAACATATTCTACAGATAGACATCGAAACTGTAGTAATGTTGCTGGTATGATGTCAATATACAGTCAATAGATCACTAAAAAACAACAGGTAACGCAGCCGCCACGCGCTCCTGACGTTCCCTGTGTGTCCCGGGCTTAAGTTGGTGATTCTGCCCTTCTAAACGTTTACAAAAGGCACATAAGAGAAGAAACTGATGCCTCAGTTTAAAATAAGTCATATCAATCCTTTACTGTTATCTGACTGCATAATTTACATAATAACCGCAAGTTTGTATTCTGCAATATTTGACCTAGGATGTACCCTCTATAAACATATCTGCATATGAATGCAGAATGGATGGTCTATTGGTTCCGAGACTGCCTAAAATGTAAATAATATCTATAATAAAGTTTTGGTAACGGAGGTTGCGCTTCAACAATGGGATTCACGATGGAGTGCTAGACCCAAAGTCCAATAAGTATGAAAAATGTGATAGGGTAACACATCCCATGCCCATGCCAAAAGCTAAAATAATTGGATCCAACTCCCAGCTGTGTGTTAACTCTGCCTTTGTGTATATTACTGAACCGAATCTACTGTATATACTCCAAACGCTCTGAAGTAGGCTCTGTGCCAAGATGTGTAAGCGTATATCTATTGTGATGTGAGCCAATTAAACAAGTGAAATAATAGTATTTTGAAATCTGGGATGTGCTACCCTATCACATATTTCATCTTTAATAATGTCTTGCTCCCAGTGCTGCTATATACAGTAGGCAAGATATAATGATTTTTTTTCAGTCAAAAGTTTAAGCATATTTTCTGTCTGTTTCCATTGAATTTACACCGATGTGATGAACTCTGTAGGTCTTACCTCCTGGTGAGAATATAGTCTATTCCCATTTGGTTGTAATCACCACTAATTCTTTATTACTGCTCTAATTATTTCTGAATGAAAACATTTACTTTTTTACTACTGCATGCAAGATGCTGATTTGTTTTTGCACAAATCCCAATAAGACATTATTACTGTTCATTGATCATAATGTCATAATGGGTTCTGAATTATCCTCCCTTTGCCTCCTGCTGAATAGACTAGCCAGGTCTCTTCTGCTCCATTGGCTCCCAGAGCGCAGTGCCAACAAAACGAGGACTGAAGGAAGAGGAATATGGCTTTGGCTCATGCTCTCTGGGACTCTCTGCCCTCCCAATCCAAGTATCCAAAAAAAAAGGCTCATTTTCCTTGGCTCCCAGCGGCTGAAATGTGTGCAGCTAACATCTTGAATCACCGTTTGGGATCTGCTATACATGGGGAAGTTTCCACAGCAACACATTCTTGTTAGATCATCTCATATTTATGCTGGAGGGCAGTGAAGTGGGTCTTAAAAGGAGCCTGGCAATAACACTGGAAGGGGATTAAAGGCCACGGCTGTCCCTTACATCATTACCCACAACTTCCTGATGATGATTTCACAGAGCACTGGGGGAGCAGGCCGTACACTCTCCTGCATACATTTGGAAATGTTTCTACACGTGCTGCACCAACATTGATAACTTCATGAGAGCCAGAACCGAGGACCAGATGATGACAAAATAAAATACCTTCCGCCAGACCACCAGGGGACTATTTATGATGTATACGACATGGAGATATTTAGGCGCTGCCGTAACAAGCAGGGCTTCAACCACCTCTGGGAGAGCTAGGGGGATGATTTAGTGCTTGGAGGACGGAGGCAGAGGACATGATGGAAAAAAGAGCTGCAATCTCTCCATTCCGAGATGACCAAAGCTCATAAATCGTTAACACTGCAACAGGGACTGTTTTCTCTCTCCTTTTGGGTGAGATCTGAGGCACTACTGACTGTGATGTAACTGTGGATGCATCTCACCTGGTTGAACCTGCGAGTGAAGGCCACAACGTTTGGAGCGGTGATGTGCTTCTCCTTCTTGTTCCAGCCGCAGCTTGACAGCTCCTGAAAACATACAAACAACCAGGGAAACTGACATTATGCGCTGAGCCAAAGCATCTTTTTATTATACACGCCAGGATTTTACTGAATGTACTCAACAGTCAAGTCAGAGGTCACTCAGTGGGAAGAGGAGAGAAGGCAGAGAGCAGGATAGGAGAGAAAAGCAGATGAGGAGGAAGAAAGAGAGAGATCCAGTGAAAGGCTGAGACAGATTCATGGATGAGTGCAAAAACAAACAGGTGAAGCTATGCAGGAACATGCTCTGTCTCAGTATGAAGCTCAGCTCAATACTGATTAAAATAGGGCTGGGACAATAATCCATTTTATTTTCAATTACGATTTTGGCTTCCAGTGATTATGAAAACAAGATAATTCAAGATAAAATGATTATTGTGCAGCATTCCGTTTCGTAATGATGCTCCCGTTCTGTCTTGTGTGACTTTTTGCTGTTTCATCACCTACAAAATGTTCTTTCTAAAGGCATGATGTGTCCAAAGTCAATGAGTAATCGCTTTAATGGAAATGGAAATCCAATTTTATTTTCAAAGATTGAATATCTCACAGCACACAGTGAAATTTAGCTACTGCATTTAACCCATCTTAGTATATTAAGAGCCATGGGCAACTATTATAAAGCGCCCAGTGATCAATTTTAGGGGGTAGGTGCCTTGCTCAAGGGCATTTTGGCAGCGCCCAGGAGGCAAACTGGTACCTCTCCAGCTCGATCTAGTGTTGGTCCATACGTGGACTGGAGCCGGCGATCTCAATGAGATCTCAATATTCACCAAAATAATTGTGGTTACAATTTTTGCCGTAATCAAGCAGCCCCAGATTCAAACTATTCCAATGTTCAACCAAACTATGCATTGACTCCTGAATTCAACCTAAAAAACTTTGGACATTTTGAGTTGCCATAGCAGGAAAACCACTGGTGTAACTAATAACATTAATGATAACTCCGTTCCAATTAGTCAGGCTCTGGAACACCCACACTGTAATGTAATGTTGTTTTCTGTGCAGGAGGAGGCTCATGCACGCCATGAACACTGGGGTTATCTGAGGCACATGTCAGCCAGCTGCAGAGGATGGTAATGCAATGGAGAAGGTACAAACGCCACATTAAAAGAGAAGAAGACACAAACCGCAAGCCAATGTAAACAATGTTGATTTAAAAACATTTTAAAAAGGCATTGCAAATGTTTTATGGGGCAGGAGATGCATTTATTAGACCTTAAGGGCAGATTGTGGACAAACACTGTGCATTTTGGTTAGAATTTAAATATTGAAAACTCTATAGTATAGTTTTTGTACTTTGTACAGTACAGATCCAGGAAATGTAAAAAATAAAATTGTGGGCGCCTGAGTTAGCTCAGTTGGTAGAGCGGGCGTCCATGTATTAAGGCTTGGTCCTGACCGCGGCGGCCCGGGTTCGAATCCGACCTGTGGCCCTTTCCGCATCCACTCTCTCTCTCCCCCCTTTCACGACTCTATCCACTGTCCTGTCATAAAAATGGAAAATGTTTTTTTTGTTTTTTTTTCTTTTGTTTTTCACTTTTTTTCACGTTTGCTTTGTTAATTATTTTTCATTGATCCACTGTAGCAACAGGTTTTGTGTTTGTATGTATTGAAAAAGTTTATAAGAAACTTTAATTAAAAAAACAGCTAGAGCTATTCATTTTACAATGACAAAACCAAAAAAGCTGCAATATTCACAAGTCATAATCAGGGTTAGATTTCTTGACTTTATTCAGGGATTGGCATAGTCGTGTGCTAATTTCCTGTTGATCATCTAAACAATGAATCATTTCTGCACTTCTAGTCTTACAAAGTAGCAGCAGCTGTGTGGACGCAGCAGTGCCGATAGTAATTTCATTACACTGCTTTTAAAGAAGGCAGGGCGGTGATTTTGGACCTCGAACAGAGAAAATTCCAACGACACATAATCAGTCATGAGTATCAGGTTGGACTCAGTTTGGCCTCGGTTGCTGTCCTCAGTGATGACGAAAAGACGGAGACCACACAAACGCTGCAAGGGGAACCCAGACCCTCCTCTGGCCCCCGCCGGCTGTCCAGAGGCCAGGGACACTGACGTAACAGTAGGAAAAATGTTGTGCAAGCTCTGCTCTTAATCCCTGCCAGCCCGGCCCACTTTGGCTACAGTATGAACAGCTGAATCAGGCTGCAGCTCCCCCACACGATACCCCCCAGAGAGACGGGCTGTCTGGAAGTAACAACCTTTATACCTGACAGGGTTGGGATGATATACCTTCCGATTCAATACTATCACGATACTTGGGTACAGATTCGATTGATTTGTTAACTTTTTTAACACTAGACCATGGGAAAAAGTTGAATAATACACTTCTAGGTACTTTTACTTTGGAAAATATCTAAATTAATACAGTGAAAATGTTTGACTTTCAGCATGTATGTAGTCAGAGATGACCTGAAGTAAAATATATCAGTCACTGTCAGGAATTATTTATAAAGGAAATTTCCAGCAACCCAAAAATTATAGAATATAGACATTCTCTCACAAATTAGTGGTATTTTATTTTTTAATTTATAAGGGACATGTAATGTTTTATACTTCTGGTGAATATAATCGAATCAATCCAAGTCCGTCGCTAGCTCTCCCGTCAGCTCCGTGAAGTCAGCTCCCAAAGTGTTTCCATACTTTACTGGATGTGTAGTGTTTACAACGCTGGATTTAACATGTGAGGGTGCAGGTCGTAACCACGCGGACCCTCCGCATCTGCCGGTTTCCGCTCGCTAAGGCCGGCCGGCTACTGTTTGTTTTGGTTGACTGATACAGAACGGATATGACTTCACGTTACTCAGACTACAACAATAAAAGTGGCAACTTCCTTTTACCTCTGTATAGACTCAAATGAAGCAAATATACAGATTCTGGCAATAAAAAATCAATTTCAAAATCATAAAAAAGAAATCGTGATACATATAGTAGGTGAATCAATTGTTTTCCCCACCCTTAATGCCTAACTGCTCACAACTCCCCGACCTGGACCGCATCGGGACAGCTCATTCTAGGGTGAGTCTCTGAGTAGTTAGGGGCAGTCGGCGGGGGTAAAGAGGCAACATATCAAATACAGATGTTAACAGCAGACATTCATGCGTGGGTGAGGTGATGCCTCGGGGCCTATGATGCCTGAGTCAGGATGAGGAAACGAGGAGAGTGGGGAGGAGATGAGGGGATACAGTTAAGACTATAAAAGACAACACTGTAGAATACCTAACATCTTCCCACAAGATTTACAACCCTGTGTGAAGCCTCCTCAGAGTGGGAGCGTGTCGTCCCTGTCACAGGACGGAGCTAAATCAGAAGGTAGGAGACTCTAGCACGTCTCACCATCGTTTATTTAACATTTGTCCTTTTTAAATAAGCGCTTCCCTTCTTCCTGCCATCACGTCAATCACCTTGCCTCTCCAGCTTCCACACAACGTCAGTGATGATGATTCTTAAACAAAGACGCTCCATAGTTCGTGGGAGGTGGCGGGTGTGTTTGTGTGTCTCGCAGCCCGGACCACCACCTGACCACCCAGGTAGGCGGTGCACCTACGTTTCCCTCACTCACCGAGACCACAACGTTTCAACAACCTACACTGACCCTTCAATCCTGGACCACCGGGGCCTGTCTTGTAATCTAACCGTCCGTCCATCTGTCCATCACATTAAGCTCCAAGTTATTTACGCTTTATTGTTCTTCAGCTATTGTGTTATAACCGATGCCTCCTGTGTGTTTAAGCAGCAGGAAAGTGATCCACGGCCTCTCCAGAGACAATTAGGATTTAATTTCCTTTACTTTTCTTTTGACTTTATAGTCTCGTTTTTTCACAGTCGGGCAACAGTTGAGTGTTTGGAGAAAGGCTTTGACGAGGCAGCTCTGGTAAAGAGAGGCTTTTAAAAGCTGCAGTAAAAGAGCACAGTAAAAAAGCCCGCTCCGCCAAGCCACAGACAGCCCGTCATTTCCACACGCCGGTCTGGCTGAGCAGCATTTTATATTAAAGCACAGTCCTTTGGGGCTGCTAGAAGCTTGCTGGATCGACACTGTTTGGGTACTAGGGCTGGGTATCGTTAAAAAAATTACAATGCCAGTACCACTACGAGTACACTTGAAGTGATACAGATACCAATAGAGTACTTCATTCGATACCCATAATGTGAAACTGTTCGCTCCCTCCGCTCCTCAGCTCAAAGTCGCTCCACTCAAATCGTTCACTGCTCGCTTAAAAAAAAGATACAAGCTGCGTTGCATTTTAATTAGGGCTTTAGTCTAGCGAAAGTCTTCTTTACATTTGATCTTCTATTGAGGTTTTCGGATGAAGCTTTGAATGTCTGTCGTCATATTTTATGACCCTAAAAAAAAAATCCTCGAATTAATTCTCAATTTGAATAAAGTGATTCATCGCATTAAATGAGCCTTTAATCTGTCAATTATTAAACAAACTTAGTTTCGTTTGATTGCTACTAGACTGTCCCATTAATACAGGTGTTTTTGAAAGGCTAAATGCCAACTAATATGGATTGAAGCAGAATATTTCGTTTCCTTTTATCATTTGGGAAATGATTACATCTATCTTTTTTCACTAATTGTTGACTTCTGCACATTACAACGCTCTGGAGTTATTTGAAATGTTTGGATCACACAAGTCTGAAACAATCCTTCGCAGCCGCTGTGCGCGATACACAGACACATTCTGGTCGGGCTCGCTCTGGCCTGCTTTAAACTCGGTACCGGAGCATATTTGGAGCAGGATGGAGCGGGAGATAAGGCAACCCTCCAACTTTTTTAAAAAATCTGCTCTGCGCTCCATCCAAAATCCTTCCGCTCATGCTCCCCGCTCGCTCGCGCTCCACTCCGCTCACATGCTCTCAAAATAGCCATTTTTTTTCTAGATCTGGACACAAAAAGAATGATTGCAGGTATCGTTTGACTGGAGAAGTTCCGATACAACAGTACTGGGTGCTGGGTTATTTCGGTCGATACCTTTAAGATATCGAGTACTGATACCAAGCCCCATTGGGAAAATAGCTAACATACCTCAAGTCAACTCTAGCTGGACATTTAATTGACCTATAAGTTGCCATTAAATAAAAAACTGATGGGGTAAAAGAGCATTCTAATGGATCCAACCAAAGATAATAAAGATCTGATTCTTAGCCAAACATTCCACACCAAGACTTTACATAATCCCAAACATCTCTAAAATGACCATTTCTAGATCTCCCTTCATTTAGCTTTGCGTTGAATCTACTCTGTTTTCAAACCACATTGTGAGGCGTTTTACATGAACAATGGTATCGAGGCTGAATAAGATAACCAGCTGCAGCTAAGCCACAAAATTGCGATGACCTCATGTAAGATACCACAGCAATTCCTTTTGTTTTTTTTCTGCATTGTAAATGAAAACTGAAGTGTTGGGATCCCAGGGAGTATTAGAGAGAGGCCGCAGGCCAAGAAAGGAAGGGCTGATAAAAGAGATGGAACGGGAGGGGGGGGGGGGAGAAGGAAGATGAGGAGGGGATGAAGTGAGATTGAGGAAGGTTTGCCGCAAGAAGAGAGGAGATTGTGGAGATATCCTGAGGAAGGAGTAAAATGGAAAATCTCCATAGTTGTGTCTGTTGCTACTTTAACTTGTAGTGAGACAGAGGAACCCTAAACTGAGCGCCATGTTGTTATGAATTCTTGAGTTATGGCCAAATGTGTTTTGTAAGGTCACAGTGACCTTTGACCACCAAATTCTAATCAGTTCATCATTGAATCCAAGTGGACATTTCTGCCAAATTTAAAGAAATTCCCTCCAGGCGTTCCTGAGCGGATGGACAGACAACCCCAAAAACATAATGCATCCGGCCACGGCTGTCGCTGGCGCAGAGGCATACAACACACATAAAGAGCAGAGGAGCAGAACAGTAAATACAAGGAACAAAAAAAAAAGGAAAAGAAGGCCGTAAAATGCATTATTGTCTCAGCAGCATTGTCAAGCCAGCAGCAGCCTCCATTACCGTGCTGTGCGCAGCATGGAAAGAATGACTTTTCCAGGAGCTCTTTTACTACATGTATGATTCTAATGGTCGTACTGGCCATCTTTCATGGCGAGGAAAACCAGACATGCATGTTTCTGTGTGAAGTATTCCATTGGCACCTTTTTTAAAACTGAATCCCAATGTTCG